>NW_027328859.1:0-49184 GCF_048564905.1 Vicugna pacos | reverse complement strand
TCACTGCACTTGGTGATGAGCGTTCTGAGGACCCGCCATCAGCCCTAACTAGGGGGTGCTGAGCATGTGAAGCCAGGAAGGAGTCAGCCTTTACCACCGACAGACACAGAGAGCTTCTTAGGCCTGCTGAAGGTACTGCTGTGGCACCTCAGGGAAGCTCAAAGGTGCCCTGTAGCAAAACCACCAGTGCTTCCTCAGCCTCCTGAACCAGCTCAGGAAGGCTGCCCAGACACTACATACTGATCTGGATGTGCCTGGTGGTAGCGGTGTGTGTGTGTGTGTGTGTGTGTGTGTGTGTGTGTGAGTGAAATGAATATGATCTCTCTGTTTAATGGTTCACCAAGCTCCACCTGTGGTCAGGGCACTATGCTGGGTGTCTGGGGGATACGAAAAAAAGAAAAAGACACATCACTGCCTTCATGGAGTTTATGTGAAATCGTGAGACAATAGTGAATCTAACAGTCACACAAATAAACGTGAAAACTGCTGCTGTGATTGGTGAGAGCAGAGAGGCCCACCCCAGGGCTTCGGAGGAAATGACCTTAGCCAGATCTTTAGGGAAGTCTTCCCTGAAGAGACATGACTTGAGTTGAAATGTGAATGATGCCCAGGAGTTAACTAATCAAGAGGCTTCAGGAAGAGGGGACAGTCTAAGTGAAGTTTGGAAAATTGGAGGGTGTGAAAGAAGCCCAATAAGAGAGACAAGAGGAAGCTCTGCTTTCCATATGGCTAAAGAGGTGGGCAGGGGCTAGACCACGCCTCGACGTCCTTGTGTAGGAGTGTAGTCTTCGTGTAAAGTCAGGGACAGCTCTGCAACAGGAAGAGAGGGAGGGGAGAGGGAGACAGAGACCGGCACACTGAGCGGATGTGAGAGGCCACTTAGAAGGGAGGTTTCACAATCAGAAGCAGGGAGGCTTTGGACTAGAGCTGATGGGGTGGGCACAGGAAAAAGTGGAAACATCAAGTATTTGGGAAGTAAAATGGGCAGAACTCAGCAAGGATTTGGACTTGAGGTGAAGGAGAGGGAGTTGCAAAAATGGTTATGACTAAGTTTCTGTGTTTACTCATAGGAGTACGATGGAGTTGTCCATTGACATGGGAAATACCAGCAGACGGCCCAGTCTGCAAAGAATTCCGAAATAAGACGTATTTATGAGATCACGCTGTAGGTGGATACGGTAACCAGTATTTAAATATTTTACCTAAAAGTTCCTTTTCCTTTTTAAAAAAAAGTCAGAGGTATTGAGATAAAATTTCATACAATAAAAGTGAACCTTTTAAAGGACACAGTTTGTAGAGTTTTGACAAGCATATACAGTTGTGTAACCACCTCCACAATAAAAATACAGAAAAATATTCCCTTGTGCCATGTGCCATCAGACTCCTTCCTCCACTCCCATAGCCTGGAAACCACTGATAGATTTCTGTGCCTGAAGTTCTGTCTTTTCTAGAATTCCATTCACATGAAATCATATAATGCGGTAGGCTTCTAAACCGGCTGTTCTGGCTTGGCATGCTCGGCATGCATCCATGCTGCTGCGTGCATCAGTACTTCCTTTTTTCTTACCGTGTAGTATTGCTCTGTGTGGGTGTCCCTGTTTTTCTTTCATCCATTTACCGGTTGTTGAGTATTTGGGTTGTGTCTAGGTTTGCTTCATATGAATAAAAGTGCGGAGTGTTTGAGTATGGGTATTTTGACTTGCTTTCATCCCTCTTGGGTAGAATTGTCTAGGAATAGAATTCCTAGGTTGTATGGTAAATTTATGTATCTTTGAATCTAAACTGTGTCCTCTGGAGACAACAGACAGTTGGATCTTTTTTTTTTCTTTCATCCAGTCTGTCAACGTCTGCCTTGTGATTGGGTTATTTTATCTGTTCACGTTTCATGTTGATGCAGGCTGAAGCCTGCTGTTATACTTTTTTCCCCGTGTGTCTCGTGTGTTTTTGTTCTCTGGTTCATTTACTGCTTTCTTTTGCATTAGATGGATAGTTTCTAATGTAGCATTTTAACTTCTTTACTGATTTTTTTACTGTTTTTTAGGTTATTGCCTTAGCTGTTCCAGGGCTACCATAAGCATTTTAATTGATCACAGTCAGCTTCAGATGTATATGAATTCTAATGAGATAGAGAAACGTTACTCCTATGTTGGTCTCTTCCCATTTCCCTCTTTTCCTCGTATTGTTACGTATAGTACATCTATAACGGGTACATCCCATTAATATTCTTATCATTATTACATTATACGTAATGTTACATCTTTAGAAAGCTGGTATAAGACAGAATATCGAGTATATTTCTAACTTCTGTTATATTAACCTTCTTTGTCACTATTTCAGCTTCTTTTCATTTGTTCTTGTGGATTTGAGTCACCATCCAGATTTGTTTCCTTACCTCATAGTTTTGCTCCCAACCACCGCCTTTGTGCCGTTATTGGCAAATATATTACATTATATATGGTATTGTGACAACAGTCAATTATATGATGTTGTTTTATACAAATGCTTTTTATTTTCCTTATTCTATTATTTACTTTTTATTTCACTTTTTAACGCCGTTCTTGTGGTATGGTTCCTGTAGAGTAAAGTACACGTACTTCAGATATACAATGTGATGAAGTTTGATAGATGTGTAAACCAGAGAACCCACCATCACAGCCAAGACAGCGAACACTGCCATCACTCCCCAACAAGTGAAAATTTCAAATTCTCCATTTATCGCTTCCCACACCCTTTACCCTCTGGTGACCATAAGTTTGTTCTCTATGTTTGTGAGTCTGTTTCTGTTTTGTAGGTAAGTTCATTTGTGTCCTTTTTTTCTTTTAGATTCCACATATAAGCCATATTACATGGTATTCTTATTTCTCTTTCTGTCTTCACTTAGTATGACATTCTCCAGGTCCATCCATGTTGCTGCAAATGGCATTATTTTATTCTTCTTCATGGCTGAGTAGTATTCCATCGTAGAAATACACCACAACTTCTTTATGCAGTCATCTGTCCATGGAGTTTTAGGTTATTTCCATGTCTTGGCTATGGTAAATCGTGGTGCCGTGAATATCAGGATGCATGTGTCTTTTCAAATTATGTTTTCTCCTGGATATATGCCCAGGAGTGGGATTGCTGGATCATGTGGTAAGTCTAATTTTAGTTTTTAAAGGAAATCTCCACACTGTTCTCCATGATGGCTGCACTAAACTACATTCCCACCAACAGTGAAGGAGGGTTCCTTTTTCTCCACAGCCTCTCCAGCATTTGTCACTTGTGGACATTTTAATAATGGCCATTCTGACTGGTGTGAGGTAGTATCTCATTGTAGTTTTGATTTGCATTTCTCTGACAATTGGTGATGTACAACTGCTTTTTACATACGGGACGAAAAGAGTAAAAATGTGTATTCATAAAGTTATTTGCACTTCTATAATTACCTTCACCTGTGCTCTTTGGTTTTTCATGGGGATGCGAATTAACATCTGGACGCACTCACTGCAGCCTGAGGAACTTCTTGAGTTCTCCTTGTGAGCCAGTTCTGCTAGGAACATAATTCCTGACTTTTTGTTTTTCTGGGAATGCCTTTATTTTGCTTTCATTTCTGTTCCTTTAAACCACTTAATTGTGGTATGCTTGACACGTAAAAAGCCGTACATATTGCATATGTACTTCTCCATGAGTTTGGGAATATGTATACACCTGTGAAATCGTCACCACCATTGATAGACGAAACTGAATTGTATTTCTGTACGCTAGCAGTGAACACTCCAAATAAGTGATGAAGAAAACAATTCCAGTTGTAATATGATGAAAAGAACATGTACTTAGGAGTTAATTGAACCAAAGAGGTGTAGGAGTTGTACACTGAAAATTACAAAACACAGTTAGTAGAAATTAAAGAAAGCATAAGTAAATGGGAAGACATTCTGTGTTCATGAACTGTTAAGATGGCAGTGTTCCTCAAAGTGATCCAGACATTCTGCATAATCCCTATTGATATTCTACCTGCCGTTTGTTAGACGTTGAGAGGCTGATCCTGAACTTCATATAGAAATTCCAGGGACCCAGAATAGCTTAAACAACCTTACCAATGAAAACCAAAGTTGGAGGACTCATACAGTCCAATCTCAAAACGTATAACAAAGCTCTGGTTAACAAGACAGTGTGGTACTGGCGTGAAGGTAGACATGTAGATCAGTGGAATAGAATCGAGAGTCAGGGACTCAGTCCATGTATCTGTGATGAGTGACTTTTTGACAACAGTGCCAAAAGAACTGAATGGCAAAGAACACTCTTTAGTAAGCCAGAAAGAGAAAGAAAAATACCATGTGAGATCGCTCATATCTGGAATCTTAACAACAACAACAAAAAGAACATAAATACAAACCAGAAACAGACTCATGCAGATAGAATACAAACTTGTGGTTGCCATGTGGGAGTGGCGTGGGAAGGGATAGACTGGGGGTTTGAAATTTGTAGATGCTGACAGGCACGTGTAGAATAGATAAACAAGATTACACTGTATAGCACATGGAAATATATACAGATCTTGTGGTAGGTCACGGCGAAAAAGAATGCGACAATGAATATATGTATGTGCATGTATAACTGAAAACTTGCAGTCTATACCGGAAATTGACACAACATTGTAAACTGACTATAACTCAATTTAAAAAAATAAAACAGTCTTTTTAGCAAATGGTACCAAGACAACTGGATATCCACATGCAAGAGACTGAATTTGCCTTCCAGCCTCATACTGCCAGACACAATTACTCAAAGTGGATCAGAATCCAAATGGAAGTGCTAACACAATAAAGCTCCTGGAAGAGAGTATAGGAGTCAATCTTTACGACTTTGGTTTAGGCAGTGGATTTTGATGTGACACTAAAAGCACAGGTAATAAAGGAAAACTTAGGTAAAAGAGACTTCAGCAAGAAATGTGCTTTCCAGGGTACCATCCTAAAGTGAAAACACAACTCAGAGAATGTGGGAAAGTATTTGTAATTCATATTTCTGATAGTAACCACGACCCAGAAAGTATAAAGGACTCTTAGAAGCTAATAATAAAAGACCAAGAACCCAATTAACAATGCACTCAGCAGCTGAATAGACGTTTCTATAAAACATACACAGATGTTCAGTAAGGACATGAAAAGATGCTTGAAAATATTAGTCATAGGGAAGCCAAGATGGAAAACAATGAATTACAACATGGTACCCGCTAGTAAGGATATGATTTTTAAAATGTAAGTAACAAGTGTCTGGGAAGATGTGGGAAAGTTTAAATCCTCAGTGGCAGGGTGTATAGCTCAGTGGTAGAGTGCATGCTTACTTAGCATGGACGAGGTTCTGGATTCAATTCCCAGAAATGCCATAAAATTTTTTTTAATTCTTAGACATTGCTGGTGGGAATGCAGAATGTTGCAGCTGCTGTGGAAAACAGGTTGACAGTTCCTCAAAGTTACACACACAGTTGCCATGCGACTCAGCCATTCTATGCCTAAGTATGTCCCAAATTGTGTGAAAACATAAATTCACATAAAAACTTTTGCGTACAGATGTTCCTGGCAGCATGAATCAACAATCAAAGAGTGCAAGCAGCCCAAACGCCAACCAGCTAATGAATACAGTTTGAAATACAGTGGTATATCCGTATAATAGAATATTATTCAGCCATCAAAAAGAACAGAGGACTGATACATGCTACGACATGGATCAATCTTGAACACATGAAGCAAAGTGAAAGAAGGCAGACACACAAGGCCGCCTAGTGCAAGATTCTGTTTTTATGACATGTCCAGAGTAGGCATCTCCATAAAGACGAAAGCAGGTTAGTGAGTGCCAGGGGCCGGTGGGAGGGGACGTTGCGGAGAGACTGCTCACGTTCTGCGATTATGCATTGGGGTTGGTTGCACAGCATGGTGAATATGGTAAAAAACCATTCAAAGGGTGAGTGTGCTACATGCATGACAGTTGAATAAAAAAATTTTTTAAAGAAAGGGATGTACCTTGGGATATATTTTGGGCCATTTTGGGAAATAGAGTCAGCCACACCAGAAGGAGTAATAAGCACTCCAGATCTTGCCTCCATCAGTTTGATCACCAGATGCGACCACTGGAGTCAGTTTAGGTGTTTCCCTCTATTCCGTGTTTTCTGCATGGAAAAACATCACGTAGACACACGCACCCAGACGCTGGTGAGTAGGAGTACTTCTCGCTTCTCATTTAGAAACTTCTCTGGCCAGTCAAAGTGGTTCCCCTCATTGTCTTTCACAGCTAGTGGTGCTCCGTGGTATAATATGAACACTTCATCTCTCACTTACCCTTCCACTGGTCAATGCCTATTACTGGACATTTAGCACTCCCCCCACCCCCAGAAATTTGCTGCTGTCACTGTACACACAGCTCTCTGCAGGTGTGAATATTTCTTTAAGACACTATAGCAGTGGAACTGCTGGTCCAAACAATCCTTTGGCTAAACAGACATCTCTCGAGTCCCGACTGGGTGCCTCACACTATTCTAAATGTGGAGGGACATTGCAGAATACGACTGACACGTGTCCCTCTTTTCATGAAGCTGAGAGTGGGTGCAGGATGGAATTTAAATTTTGATGGATGCTGCCACAGAGCCGTGCGAAGGTGTTTTCCGGACTCACACTTGCCTCAGTGGGGCAGGGGAATGAATGTCCCTTTGCTGGCACCCAGTGCCATTCGTGTGGTGACGGCTCTAGGCAGGTGGCTGGACTCCAAAGAGCTTCGGGTCTGCAGCTGGAATGATGGGCATGTGAGGAAGTGAGCTTCTCGGCGGCCACACCCTCAGTTGTGAGATGACAAAGTTTCTTTGACACAGGATGGCAGGTGTCTGACCCTTTGGTGGCTCTGCCTACCGAGTGTGTCATCTCTGACCTGGCTGTAAGTCTGTGTGCCAGGGATTGAGGCTGCTGGAGCTTTGGGAGTTTATGGTGTCTCAGGCTGTGAACGTTGGGCTTGGTGGGATTTGGGGTACCACAGTCTGAGGTCTCTTCGATGCTGGCTGCACGTAACGTTGTGAGCGCGCTCTCCACCTCCACGGCACCAGTGCTCTGAGCTGTTTGTGTGTGTCTGTGCCCGGGAGTGTGAGCTCTGTGATTGTGTGGCTTCTGTGTCCAGGCTGTGAGGCCTGGGAGCTATTGGGTTTCTGCATTGCAGGCTATGAAGTTGCTAAAATGCATGTAGACCTGTCATGTCTGAGCTGATTTTGTGTCTCTGGCCTCATCGATCGAGCCCGTAGGAGTTTCAGTTCACTGGATTGTTTGGTGGTGTGTGTCCAATGCAGTGAGGTCCCCTCTCTGCTGTTTTGTGGGTCTGTAACTGAGCTTAGCATGTCATTGATGTCTCTGGGGTTTTGTGACTCATAGTGTGCAGTCCCTGGGGTATTTGTGAGCCTGTATTCAGAGTATGATGCTGCAGAGCTGGCGGGAGACTGGGGTCCCAGAGTGAGGTCTGCTCTGTCTTTGGTTCTATGTTCCAGAGGTTGAAACCTCTGAGTCCCTGGGGCGTTTTATGCCGATTGAGAGACTGTCATTTGCCAGAGTTCCGACATGAGGTGTTGCGACCTCTTCCTGATGTTTCAGTCCGACAGTTTTCCAGAAGGAAAGGGAGAGGTTGATTGATCTGAGTTGAGTTGACTGTGGACTCGTCCACTGCCACTCCCATCAGGAGGACATGGAACACACCTGGGGCAAGTCACCTGACTGTTGGGGAAAGGGATGTAAAACTTCCCCTTGCTTTGCAAACATAAAGAAAAGCCTGACAAGTGAAAGTAAGAGGAGAAGGAAGTACTGCAGCTGCTGAAACCGAAGCATTTCACACTAGCACACCCAAATTAATCGAAAATTGTGAACTTGTAAGTGTTTCACAAACAGCAATAATTTATTTTTCATTAGCCTGTCGAGAATCAAATTCAGGTCTAAAGTAAAGCCTCAACGTTGAAAATGTCTAACTTCCTTTCAAGTTAGGCGTTTGAAAGTTGAAATAAAGCCCGGTGACTCCTGAGTCCCAGATCACGGAGCTGCCGGGCAGGAGGCGTGGTGGAGATGGACGCGGGCCCAGTGTGAGGCCCTGTCCCAAGGGAGAGGAGACACGACCCGACCCGCACGGGACTCACAGCCTAGTGGGGGAGGCACCCCTGTTGCTGCAGGCAGCAAATATTCATCGAGGGCTTTCTGCGTGCCAAGCACTGCTCCCCACGTGGGACCCATGGCAACAGAAATCCCCGCCCCGGACTTTACGGTCCCTGAAGGGGAAGGGGTAGGCGGCAGGCGTAAAGCCTCATCATAACAACTGAGGAAGTTGTACAGTGCCGTAGAAGGTGATGGTGCTGTGGCCAGAAAACAATGCAAACCCTGGGACGGGGCCTGGTAATGTGAGGAGCTAGCGGGAGAGCTGCAGGTTAGACCGCTGACCAGAGCCACCAGGGTAGGCTTCATGGGGGAGGTGACATTTTGACAAAGACGTGAAGGGGAAAGGAGTGAGCAAAGCAGACAGCTGAGGTCAGGACGTTGCAGACAGAGGGGACAGTTGGGGAAAGTGCCACAGGCAGAGGCTGCCAGACAGTGCAGACTCCACCAGGAGGCCGGGCAGCTGAAGACAGGGAGTGAGAGGCAAACGGAATGCGGGGATGAGATCCTGCATCTGCTTGGTCGGCTGACCGGAAAGGACCACCAGGGGTCACAGATGCTGAAGGACAGGCCTGTGCCAGGCTGCGGAGGGAGGCAGAGGAGGGACACGGGGAAGAGCAGGCGGCGTTGAGGCAGGGTAAGCGAGGAGCTCGGAGGGCAGCAGAGGGGCAGCTACGAGTGAGGCTGACGGCCTCACCTGGACGCCACATGCCCTCCCTACGTGCATTCACGGCCCCGTCTCCATGGACACCTGTGCCCTGGGCACGGCATCACACACCTCAGTAGCAGGCTGAGCTCATTCAACAGTCCATCGATTGGACTCCGGCCACTTGGTACTTGGTAAATGTTCGGTGTGCTGACTGGTGCTCCAGGTATCTGGGCCCAAGGTGCACTGTGAGGCCAGAACTGCGGCTGATGGGGCAACGGACTGACCCACATGTGTGTGATGAACGTTGCCGCCTCTTTTATTAGGAGTTTCCGGAATTAGGGACGGTATGAAAGATGCAGCCCTCCACCCCTCTGAGGGTAGAGAATCTTACTCCCCAGATGTCTTATTTATGCCGCTGTCCTCTGTCATTTTTAACACAGAGATAACTGGTCCAAGACGAGCAACCGTTTATTGACCAAATACCTAGGGTCAAGGTCCTTAGATCATTGAAGAACCATGTTTTAAGCTCCACCCGGACACTACACCTCAGGTACTGTGGCCAGCCTGGGGATGCAGGGATGATGTGGGCTGGAACCCGCAAGCAGCGGGACGCCACCTGCTGTGTGAGGAGAGCTATGGCAGGATTTAAGTCATAGACCCTAGGAGCACAGCAGAGCGCAGGTGACTCCTCCCAAAGTGTGAAAAAGTTCACTCGCGGGGGAGGAAGTGTGGAGGTTTGGTCAGGACACCCTTCTCAGGGGTGGGGAGGTTCTTGAGGTAGGACGTTCGTCCGCATCTTACAGGCACACAAGCTGCAGGACACAGACACGAAGACGGGTAGAGGCAGACTTCTGTTCCCAGTCTGTGGGGCTGCAGACCACCCGGCAGCTGGGTCATGTCCAGAGTTCTCATTGCAGCCCCAAAGCACTTCCTCTGCTCCTGCTCGCCTCTGGATCCCTAATATCTGGGGAACAGACCGAGACTGGGGGCGACATACCTAGGGGTCGGGGCTGATTGCAAAAGCCTATCCCGTATGGCAAAGTGCCTCCTGCAGGGGAAGTTCCAGTCCTGCCTGGCTGTTGGCTCTGAGGCAAGGCTTTCCTGCCGGTGGTCTCTGGTTTTTGGCTTCAGGGCAGCTCCTCTGAAGGCAGATACAGATGGTCTTAGAACCTTTCAGGGTGGCTTTACCCTGCTGGGTGCCTGCATTTCACAGGTGGACGTGGTATTGGGACAGCGATGACCCTCCCGTCCTGGAACAGTGTCTGCATCTCGGCAACTGAAACACAAGCCAAGTGTGTTGTGACAGCAAAGAAGCCTGGCTGTGGAGTCAGGCAGAACCGAGGCATGACTCCCAGATCCACTCTTTACTGCACCAGCGACCTAACCTCTTTCAGCTTCTTCCCTTGTCCATAGAAACTGGGCGCTGACACTTAACCTGCCTGGGATTTGGGGAAATGAAACCATATATGCCCAGCTGACATGAGCTCAATACCTAGGCTCCAGGCAGAGCCGTTGACCCTGTGACCCGTGTTAGGGACACAGTAGTGCGGAGGGAGGGAAGCATGCCAGGGGCCCTGGGAGTCCACTCCGCCCTCTGCCTGGGGTAGGCGGTGGGGTAGTGCTGGTGGAGCTGGTGCCGCTCCCATCCTTTTTCTTGTCTTTACAGCCCAAAGGCACAGACTTCATTTCATAGTTGGATGTGCTCTGCTCAGAGGAGTCGTAGTGAATGAAGTGAATCATCACTGTTGAGTCTGTAGCAGGTACAGCCAGCTGTGGGTGCACTCTCTCCACTCGATCTGATAGGAGCTGGCCGTTTCCTCCAGGGGTTGACGGCCCCTGGCGGGGACATCTAAGGAGTAGCCCGAAGGCACTTAGAGGGTCCCCCATACTGAAGAGGCAGCTGAGCCTTGTCTCTTTGATGACCACAGGGACCAGGACATCACACCCCTTGCAGGGGAGGAGGATACAGCTCAAATGGTAGAGCATGTGCTTAGCGTTGCACGAGGTCCTGAGTTCAATCCCCAGTGCCTCCTCTAAAAATAAATAAACCTAATTACCTCTCCCTGTCCAAAAACAGAAAAACAAAAAACCCTTGCAAAGGGACAAGCATTTAATATATTGTCCTAACAGAATACTCAGACTATCAGCTATAGTGGAGAATAATGACAGTCCCATGGGTAGGGCAGTTGAAGGCCTGTTCCATTTACAGGGTCACAGACACCATAAAGTTACAGACTTTTCCCCAGATTTGGGCTGATTCTCTCCTCACTGTGAAGCAGGTGGTCTCCCTGGATCCCTTTATGCAGTTTTTTTTTTTAAAAACTGCAGCCCAGTTCCAAACTCCATATTCAGATGCAACAGTGGGCCCACATAAAATGAGAGGAGAGCTTTGCTGTCTGTATCTGCCTGTTCTTAGCAAGGAAGCCTTTCCCAGAAACACTCGGCCATCAGATTGCATTTCAAACCAGCTCATTGTGAACCGGAGTAGAACGCGTGTCCATCTGGGAAACGAATGATGAAATCTCCATCACGTTCCGTTCGGTAAGAGTATAAATCTGTTAACTGTGACTTTTCCTCCACGGCCTCCCCAGGTAAAACGGACATTCTCTACCTAACCGGACAGTGGAACCCAAGAAGGAACCACGCAGATGAGGAGGAAGGAAGGGCATGCCAGATGGAGGGAAGACCACGTGCGAGGTTGTGAAATCTGCAGCTGGGCGTGGGGTGGCTGGGGGAGGGAGGGCGAGTGTGAACACCCCGGCCACATGATGAGCACAGAGATTCTGGGTGGCGGGAGTATCAAGTAGGAGTTGGAGCAGAAGGAGGGAGTCTGGTGAAGATCAGGCCTTTGGGGACAGGCAAGGCTTGCTGTGCCCAGTCTGGGAGGCTGCAAGTCTTCCTAAGAGCAGCAGGCAGCCCCCACCGAGTTTTGAGCAGGGGTGGCCTCCCCAGGTTGGGGCTTAAGACAGGTTCCTCACGCTGTGGGCTAGAGAATGGGCGACAAAGGATCCGGGTTGCTGGTGCTCCCCTAGGAGGGAGAGGAGGGTCAGCTGGACCAGGGCATTCACTGTTGTGACAGAGAGAAGTGTCAAGATCTTCCATAGGAAGACCTAGGAGGCAGAAAGGAGGGGCTCCGTGATTGAGCAGCTGGTGAGACAGAGGCAGTGATCAAGGATGGCTTTAAGGATCTCTAGCCTAAGCAGCTGGGGAGAAGGCTGCCTTTCACTGACTTAGGCAACAACAGTAGAGGAGGTGCAGATGAGGGGAGGGAGCAGTTGGGGGGAATGAGTTACTTTGGACATGGTGAGAATTTCTTTCTGTGGGACTGAACCGCATATTACCTGAATGACCTAGAGGACCTGACCTATCCTCTCTGTGCCCAAAACACCTCCTCAGTGATGGGGGAATGATACCGATCGTTAAGGAAAATGACTACTTTCTGTTTCATTTCTTTAGTCTAGGAGAATGTTCTCCTTTCCCACAGCAGAGTGCCGTTTAACTGTCAGGCACTCCCTCGGCAAAAGCAGACTTCTCCACTTCTCCACGTGACTGCCTGCTTTTACGTATCTGCTTTGTGTCTTTTCACCTTGCTGCGTGTATCGCCAACGCTAAAGGAACCATAAGTAAATTCAAATAGCAAGTGCTTATTATCACACGCATGCGGTATGGCAATCCATCAGCGTGGCTACCAGAGAAACAGCCCCCTTCAGACCCCCCAGGCTCGCTCCTGTAGCCCCTCACTCCCTGCAGGGTGTAGGCATCGGGCCCTGGGGAGCAAGGTTTTCTAACACTTCTCTTCCTTGTGAAGTCATCTCTGGTGTCCCAGAGGTTGTCCAGCACTTGATGAGTGCAGTCTCCCTGCGGGCCTGTCATGCGACTGGGGAAGGCTGTATTTCAGGAGGGGATTGGGGTGGATATGTGTTTCTGGAAACCATCAGTGTAGCTGCCTAGCAGGGAGGGGATGAGGGCACAGATTCCTAGATTTGAATCAAGGCCCCACCGCTCACTCCATCTGTGACTCTGGGCAGGTTACTTAACCTCTCTGCAGCTCAGTTTCCTCAAGTGTAAGATGCGAATGATGATCCTATTCTGGGTGAATGACTCATTTTTGCCTCCTTCATTTAGATCATGAAAATACTGCCTTTTTATACCTAGAAAGGGCTGCTCAAGTGTCAACAGGTTGGGGGGGAAAGGCGGGCCAGTGTGGCAGGTGGCAAAAGAATTCACCAAAGACAAAGAAAAGTTTCCAAGACAAGGAAAGTTTAATAGATTCACTGCTGTAACAACAGTGCGCCACACAGATGAGAGGTGCCTTGGGGAGCGCCCAGGGTGAACGTGCAGGATCTTTTATTGGGGGCAAGGGGCTGTGAACACAAGGGGTAGAGGGCTGTACGATCAGTTCGTGCACAGGTACCCGACTGGTTGTCAGTGAGGTGAGACTTGCCATGGGCAAATCTGAATAACGGGATTTAGGCCTCTGCAGTGAGGCCTGTCCAGCTAGGGTACTGGGAGATGAGCCATTTCCTGGCAGCCGTTAGTTTTGTCAGGGCAAACACGCATCAAGGAAGATGTTTTTATCTTATGCAAGTGCAGGTACGCAGAGGGTCCTGAAGTGGGGAGTGGGGGTTAAGGATGCCAGTCAGCTCCAGGCATTCAGAGAGCCCAGGAGTGAGGGTGTTTTATGGTCTTCAGTGTGACTTTAGAGAGCTCCAGCCAGCTCCGCATAGTCATCTAGGTCCAAAAGGGAATCTCTGCTCATAGACTCCCCTGCTTGGACAGGCGTGAATGATGCCTGGCTCATTTTTACAACGCTAACGAGGTTGAACTTCACCCGAGCCCTGAAAAAGCCACAGTAAAGAAACGTCTGTTGATGTGTTCCCGAAATGGCTGACCGCAAAGGACCACCCTTCTCCTCATGATTTAGATAAGGCTTCCCAACAGTCAGGCGGGTGACTCCTGAGCTTACCAGCTGTGGGGCAAGGACTTTCTCCTTTTCCTGAAAGGTTGGACACAGACCCTGCAGCTCCCTGTTTTTTGTCTCATGAACGGTAAGTGACAGGAAAAGTCAGTCCTCCTGAGACTAGCCAGACACAAAGATAAACGTGTCCTGTTCAGCTGAGTGAGACTTCCCCTGACGCGTCCCCACCTACAGATGCCCCCGGTGTACCTTGTCTGCTGCTCCCGGTGCAGTACAAGGCAAAACCGCCCCGCTGCCACCGTCCGCTGTTCAGATCTGGGGTGCTCTCTGGATTGCACCAGGAACTATAGTCAGCCTCTTTATTGGTTTGTTTTTTGTCTTTTGTCTTTCCGAGTGTGATGTGCAAAATGACTGTCAGGAAAAAGTCCAGTAAAGTACCTGCTGCTCACGTGGGCAGGCAGTAACACGCAAATGGCCAGGCAGGCAGGGAGGAGCCTCTCTTTTCCATCCCTGTACCCCGCGCCCATGTGCACCTTCTTTGACGGTCACTTCGGCCACCCGGAAACTCCCTGTGACTCCAGAAGGGATCCTGTCTTCCAGTCCTGAGGTTCTGGGAGCCGCGCCCTGGTGCAAGGCCTTGAGGGGAAGGCTTCTTGGAGAGGATTCCAACCCAACACCTGCAACCCAGCTACCCCTGCCCCTGGGGAGTAAGCCACTCCCCGTCAGGCCCCTCCAGGCTTCCTTGCTGTCCACTGCAGCCCAGGGGCTGCCAGAGAAGAACCTGCCTCTGCAGGAGGTGTCTATTCCTGTGACAAGGGGTGCAGGCCCGCAGGCTCCTCCTACCCTGAGGCCTGGAGGGGATGGCGGGGTGGGGGTGAGGGGGTGGGGAACCTCTCTAGGACCCCGGAGGACACTCCTCTCAGTGGTCTTGGCCCTTCTATTCCCGGAAACTACACTTTACTGCCTAGGCTAAGGATGGGAGGCCGTGAACTGGCGGAGGGATGTCAGGAACCTGAACCTGAGAAAGAACGTTCCAGGGACAGAGAGACACCAATGCACACACTGAGAGAGAGAGGTCTCCCTAGGACGGGGCAAGTGTGCCTTAGTGTCACAGGACCAAAATCCTCCGGTCAGGGGGGATCCGTGCTGCACTCTAGCTGAGAGCCGCTGTTATTCTCTTCAGCATCAGAATTGTTCTCTGACAGTCTGTGTACAGTGTATCTCTCGGTTAGGGGTTCCCATTTTTAAGCCGAGAGTGATGATATTGAAACTTCCTGTGGACCTTGGTCGACCCCCAAGATAACTGGACTAGAATCAGTGTTCAGCGGGTTCAAAAATAGCCTGTTTCCTTGGCACCCCCTCCCTCCCCACCTCATCTCCCACCTCAGGACTTTAGACGACGTAATTGAAGTGTTTTCAAGGAAAACTGTTTCCTGTATTGAAATTGCACGAGAAATTCTTTCTAGAGAACGTGTGAGGGAGAGGTCTTGCTGTGTCGTAGGAATAGACTTGCTTGTAAGAGGCTCCGCGGTTCCTGCTCTGGTGTGCAGTTATTTTGACAACTTGTATCACGTAGCCGGACAGCAGCAGTGAAGAATAATTAGAAAAGGAAGGCATGTTTGCTTGTCCAGTTTGCAGGAGTACAGCCGGCCCTAGAAAGCAGACATCGGCTGTGATCAGACATTTGGGTTCATGATTAGTTAGTTAGGGGTTTCCATTTGCATTTCCAATAAGACTTGCTTACATGGACATACCCCTATTGGATGTATTAGATATGTGTTTTGGGGGTGGATGTGTTGCTAATCTTTTTTTTTTTCAAAAATAGAGAAGGAAGGGCTTTGCTTGCCTGAGTCTCTTAGGGCACCAGCAATAGAGAAAGAGGATTAAAAGAAAGGGTTTCCACAATTTAAGGAGCACGGCGTCAACAACTCCCTACCAAAGGGGCCGTGTCTCCTACCTAGAAGGCCTTGTCACTCAGTGACATGTTTTATGAATGGTTGTTTTAGGGAAGCAACGGTTCTACTGTTTTTAGTTGGATATTGGCTGCACTTAAAACTGTACTTGAGATTGCGTGAAACACATAAGTAAAACTGGAGACTGCAGAGATCCATTTCGTGTACCCAGCACGTGGGTGCAATACTAACTCAAGGTAAATGTTCAGTTTGGGCAGGGCCCATGTGCATGGCAAGGAAGAGCTCTGTTTATACAGCGGAGAGGTCTGATGTGCTAAAAGGTAATCTATACTTTGGTCAGCAGATTATTTATGAATTTAAGGAGGAAGGCAAGCCAAGGTCATGTATGAGGTGATGAATGCAGATAAAAAGGGGTGACAACAAGGAGGGAGGGAGTAGCTCAAGAGCTAGAGCGCCTGCTTAGCATATTCAAGGTCCTGGGTTCAATCCACAGTATCCCCTCGGAAACCAAATATGCAAACTTAAATACTTCCCCCGCCCCCGGACAATAGATGAAACAATTCTTTTTAAAGTGTGACAACATTAAGAGGGAGAGATTGTTCATATGTGGAATCTAAAAAACAAAAACAAAGCATAAATACAGGACAGAAATAGACTCATGGACAGAGAATACAGACTTGTGGTTCCGGGGGGTGGGTAGAGGGTGGGAAGGGATAGACTGGGATTTCAAAATTGTAGAATAGATAAACAAGATTACACTGTATAGCACAGGGAAATATACACAAAATGTTATGATAAATCACAGAGAAAAAAATGTGACAATGAGTGTGTATATGTCCATGAATGACTGAAAAATTGTGCTGAACATGCTGAACACTGGAATTTGACACAACACTGTAAAATGATTATGAATCAATAAAAAAATGTAAAAAAAAAAAAAGAAGAAGAGGGAGAGATTGGTGTAATGAATAGTGCAGAGAACTTTGTGTTTTAGCAGACGTATGCAAAAAATGGTCACCACCACCACCTAGCTGTGTCACCTTGAGTGACTTGCTTACCCTCTCTGATCCTCAGTTATCTCATCTGCTAATGGGGACAATAATACTAGATAGTATTCCAGCCCCAGGCGAAGCTGTTCCTGACCAGCTGCGCTCCGGGCTCTGCTCTGTGTCCCAGCATCCCCTGGCTCACGCCCGCCACAACTCTCCTGACGCTTGTGTCACCACTGTCTTCAGGAGGGCTCCCTGCCCACTGGACTGCGAACTCTCTGAGGACCTTTTTCCTGCAGGGAACATTCCTGTGTGCACAAAGTCTGCCAAAGCCCAGGTCCTGGAGCCTGGTGCCCCGCAGGCGCTCAGAACCCGATAAATCCTGTGAGTGACGATGGGGCGAGGTGCTCGCACAGAGTAGCGTATCTGCCGTGATGCCACCAATATGTTTGTTGGAAACAAAATATTGGAAATGAGTGGCTAGAACACATCTCTCGGCTTCAATTTCTGTTGATCCAGGCGGGTGGTTTCCTTTGTCTCCACACTGTGAAGAAGCTTCTCGTACCAGTGCAACAGCCCCTGGCCCCCCTTAGCAGAGCACACGGCTGTTATAGCAGCTGTTTCTCAACGGAAAACGTGTATTGTCAGTGAGCAGACACCGAAAAGCCTCTGCTTAAATTTCTGTTCCTTCAAGAACAGAGGTGAGGGACATCGGGACTTCTCTCCTAGTCTTTCCTGCCTGGAATCTCTGCATCGTTCCTGGGCGTTCCATGGCCGGGGAGACGGTGGGTGGCTGTCCTTAACTCCTGTGTAACGGCTCCCGTGATGCATGTGGTTACTCTCACACCCTGATGTCTGTCTCTTCTCCCTACCTTGTTATTGGTGAGATATGCGGTGTCTCTGTAGCGTGAATGCCTTGTTGGTGTCCATGTGCTTCCGTGCCATGTTATTGGCTGGCTGCCCCCGGGAAGAGCACCGGGTCTGGTGGAATGCATGCGTGCTAGACTGAGGCCCTGCTTTGAGGATCTGAGGCCACACTCAGTGTGGAGAAGTGAATGCAGACCTGGAACTCTGGGAATCACGACTGTATTGTATTTTTTGTGTCGGCTACTGTGACCTGATGAGCTACGTGTAGGTAAATGCTCTCCTGCTCCCAAACATTGAGTATTGCCCCTTGAAAGAAGTTCTGACGGGTTGCATCATTATCCACAGCAAGTAAATATACGTATAGAAGGAAACTAGCTTCAGAATTCAGGTTTGTTCATCCAGATTGTTTTGTTCTCTGTCAGCTCTGAGATCGGTACCTGTAAATCCCAGAGCAGCAGGTCTGAGTTAATCATGAGGTGCTCTCACTGTGCAGATATGGAACGGGAGGGCAGGGGGCTCCAGAGAACACAATTCAGCAGTCAGTTTGTGGCCCTGCAGCAGGACCAGCCTTCATATCATCCAGATGGAGAGGACGGAGGGAGTCCTCCGGCCCGCGGAGTCTTGGAAGCAGGGCCCGCTGTCCACAGCAGGTGGTCCTGCAGGAGCTGCTGGGGGCCGTGGCTTAGGGGCTCCACGGGACTGTCCTCGGCGCCTGGCGACCCTGAGTCAGAGCGTGTGCGTAGCCGTTTCCTGCCTGCTGTGTGAGAACCAGAGAGCTCGTCACTGAGTTATTCAAGGGTCGTCTTGGGAGTTAGACATGTGCCCCGTCATGTCAGGAGGCAGGAATAATGAAATCGACTTGCTTCCCACACTCAGAGGCCAAGGATGTGTACCTGGCAAGTGCCCACGCAGTTCTTCTGACCTGAAAATAAGTTCTACTCTCTGTCACTGTGCTTCTAGGTATCCCCAGAGCTGTATTACTGCTGAAACCTAGGAGACTTTCCCTGACTGAAGTGGCTGAAGACAGGTACCTGTATTGGACTCTGAACTTGTGATCTCATCAGAGAGCTTGGGAGCTCAAGTGACCGGCCAGGCTTTCCTCCCAGCTCGAGGGGAGGAGGTAAGGCAAGTAGGGCTTTTCTTCCAGAACCTCCAAGGCCTGAATTCAGATGGTCATTTGGGGTGTGTTTAGCAGGGGTAACGTGGCATTTCCCTTTCATTGGTCCTGATCATAGTAGGTATCAGGCAATATTCTGTCATTTGTACATATCACCTTCTTTAATCCCCTCCTGCCGGCCCATCACTTAGCAAGATTTCAATCCCACCTGATGACGTGGGAAAGCAGAGAACAGAGATGTAAGGAGACTTGCTCAAGGTCACACGGGCCATGAGTGGAGGAGTGACACACGACCTAGGCATCCTGGACTCAGAGCCTACACGCTTTCTTTTTTTTTTTTTTAATTAAAATTGACCTACGATAGTATATTCGTTTCAGTTGCACAACAAAGTGATGTGATATGTTTATACGTTAGGAAATGAATACCACGATAAGTTCGGTTACCATCTTGTCACCATGCAGACTTCTTGCAGTATTATTGACTATTTTCCGTGTGTGTACGTTACACCCCCGGGGCTTGTTTGTCGTACAACTGGAAGTTTGTACCTCTTAATCCCTTTCCCCTATTTATTTCTCTCCTCCTCCCACCCTCTTCCCCTCTGCCGACGACCAGGCTGCTTGCTGTATCTCTGGGTCTGTTTCTGTGTCCGCTTCTTTTCTTTCTAGGTTCCGCGTATAAGTGAAATCATACTGCATTTGTCTTTGATTTTTTCCAATTAGCGTAACGCCCTCTTGATCCCTCAATCTTGTCGCAAACGGCGAGATTTCATTCTCCTCTAAGGCTGAGTAGTGTTCCGTTGTATGTCTACACCACTCCTTTATGCATTCATCTGTCGACGGGGACCTAGGTTGCTTCTGTACCTTGGTTATGGTAAATAACGCTGCAGTGAACATTGGGGGGCATGCATCTTTCCTGATTTGTGTGCTGCTTTCCTTCAGACAAAAGCCCAGGACTGGAACTGCTGCTTCATGTGATAGTTCTAGTTTTAAGTTTTTGAGGAAACCCCATACTGTTTTCAGAGTTATCTCTGCACCATTGTTTGAAGAGACTGTCTTTTCCCTACTGTATATTCTCGGCTCCTTTGTTGTAGATCAGTTGACCACATAAGTGCAGACCGATTTGTCAGAGCCCACAGCGTTAGCCGTCACCAACTGTAACCTCCGTACCGGCTGGGGTGACATGCAACGAGCCGGTGACATCGCTGTGTGTTCAGAGCTGGTGGCACCAAGTCTGGGTGAGGTACATCATCAGCCCTGCCCACAGTGCACTGGGGCGGGGATGACCCTCCCCGCCTGGCACGGGTTCTCCCGGTTGGTGACGTGGTGGGCTCCCTGCAACAGCCAACCCGGGGCAATCCTGCCAACCACAGCTAACCCTTCAGCCAGTCGTGAAGGTTCCACTGTATCCTTGACACCCCCTACTCTGTGCTAGGCTGGCCGTTGAGGTGGGAACGTGAGGAGGAGTTGCAGAACCAGTCCCTGCCCTCGGGAGTCGAGTCTTTAATCAGAGAGAGATGTGACACCCGTAGATGTGGTGGAGAGCATGTCATCGAGCCCCTGTGAGGCTGGGTTGCCAGCAGACGAGACGAGTGAGAGGATCAGGGTGGGAGGAAGTGGACAACACCAGGGTAGGGGGGTTATTTGCGGAGGCCGGTCCTAACTGCAGGATTCCCCACGGCCTACAGGAGGGCGCAGGGAGAATGCGTGGGCAGGTGTCTGAGGGACTCAGCGCATCCGCACCTCAAGGTCTTTGTCCCCATGCCCGTGTGTGAGGTGTAGGAGATCTGAGGGTCACGTCTGAGGCAGCACGCTATCCCAATTTACAGAGTAGGAGCCGGAATCCAGTGAGGTCCAGAGACGTGCCCCGTGTCAAATTCTAGGCCAGAGACCGAGCCACAGGCACCGAGAGACAAGAAATATTGGTATGGAGTCAGCGTAAAGTACAAGGGCCAAATAGCAAATCTGAATGTACCTGTAGCAAGAAAAGAGATCCAATCATTCAACTCAAAACCTCCCCACAAAAGGAAGCCCTGGCTTTGTCGGTGAGCTCTGTCAAATGGTTAAGGAAGAAACAATACGCTTCCTCCACAGACTCTTCCAGACTAGAGGAGGGACCGTTTCCTAACTCGTCCTAGAACAACGTTACCCTGCTGCCAATACCAGAAGTGACATCACAAAGAAAGAACAGACCAGTATTGGTCATGGATAGCGAGACATAAATCCTCAACGAAAGGTTAGCAAACCAAATCCAGCAACATTCACAAAGGGCTATGCAATATAATCAGTCGAGCTCTATCCCAGGATTGCAATATTGGTTTAACGTTCAACTTCCGTTAAGGTAACCACCACCTTGATGTAAGAAAGGACGGAAACCACCTGTCATCTAGAAAGACAACGAAGAAGCATTGGACAAAATTCAAGAGCTGCTGATGATAAAGATGCTCAGCCAACTCGAGATAGGAGGGAGCAGCCTCATTCTGATGAAGGTCACTCCCGGGAAATATCCAGCTCCCGTCACGTCATATTTCAGAGGGTGAGAATGAAGGCTGTCCCCTGGGGCTCCAGACCAAGACAGGGATGCCTGCTCCAGCCATGGGTGTCCAGCACGGACTGAAAGTCCTAGGCTGTGCGTCATGCAGGGCAAGAAATGAAATATGGAGACACTGGAAATGAAACCTGTGTCCACGCAAGTACCCGTACTTTGGTGTTCACGGCAGCATTATTCGTAATCTCAGAAAAGTGGGAACGGTCTAAAAGTCTGTCAGCTGGTGACGGATAAACAGGGGGTGCAATACTCATACGGCAGAATGCCAGTGATGGATGGAACGGGACGGACTTCTGATTTCTGCTAAGACATGGGCGAGCCACGGAAGCAGTCTGATGTGTAACAGGACCCAGGCAGAAGGCCCCCTTAGTACCTGAGTCAGTTTATATGAAATGCCCAGAAAGGGCAGATCTACAGACACAGACATGAGATTAGAGGACGCCTGGGCCTGTGGGTGCTAATGGGGATTGACAGCCGGTGGGAACAAGGAACCTTACTGGGGTGCTGGCAGCGTTCCAGAACTGGATTGTGGTGACAGTTGCACAGCTGTGTAAATTGACTAAAAGTCACTGCATTGGCCCCATTATATGGGCGAATCTTCTGGTGTATAAATTATACCTCAGTGAAGCAGTTTAGAAAAGATAATGCAAACGTCCTGGTAAGTCATGCAGGGGAGGAGATGCTGTTGCTGTTGTAACATAAGGACCCACCCCGCCCCTCTATTTCCATGTCCTGGGGTCCTGCGTCCTCTATGTGTCCAAGATGCTCCCGCCAGACGGGGTCACTGTGCACGTAGAACAGAATTGTGTGTCTGTGTGTCTTCACTCACAGGTGCCCTCTGTGCGAGCACAATTCAGTGGCTCCGGACAGCCTCCTGTAATCCACCCTGCGTCTCACATCGTACTGAGGTGATTTTCCATTCTTCTCAGATCCCAGGGCCCAGGCTTCTGTTTCCCTGGTAACTGATCTCAGCCGTCAGCTCCAGTACCTGGTTGCAGAAATACTTGTAGCGCGGGGAGAGGCTTGTTCCCCCTCGCCCCCGTCCACACACACGGCCCCCTGCGTGAGCTCAGCGACCAGGGAGGATGCTCAGCAGAGCGGTAACCAAGACAACGGAACTCCAGCCTCCTTCTTCCCCCAGGACCGAGGCCCGTTCCCTCCCCTTCACCTGCCTGGCTGTGTGGTAAAAAAGGAGACTCGGGGGCATTGACACCCTCCCGAGTCCCTGAAATTGTCTAAATATGTCAAAAACGGCTCTGGAATGAGAAGACACAATGAAATTTCAAACATTTTCATGACTAACAACTATGGCTTGGAAGTCCAAGATTCTCTTTAAAGGCAGGACGACGAAGCAGCATGTGATGATGCTTCTCCACCTCAGCTGGGCCTCAGATCTCCCCTGGGGACACCTTAGAAGAACAGGGGCTGGCGCGCCATCCCCAGGGAGTCTGAAGGAGCAGGTCTGGAATGTGGCCCAGACATGAGCATGATTTGAAAACTTCCCTGATGAAAGCCGGGATTGCGGCTGTGGAAACAGAACCATCCTTATAGGAGGAAATCTGAAATCAGACTTCGAGGCTCCTGTTTAGAAGGAAAGCAAGTTTTCATCGTGATCCGCTGTGCTTGGCAGGTATCTTGGGCTGAGGAAAGGGAGAACATGTCCAGTAAATGGGTGCCTTACACCTAACCCTGGACTTACTCTTCTCCACGTTCCTGAAAGCAAAATTTTGCACTTAAAGCCCTGCATTTGCTCATCAAACTTAGTACTTTGAGTTCTTGTCAGGATCCCTTGTGCTTCGTCACTTCAAAACATTCGTAAAACGTGGTAGAGGTAACAGCACGGGACAGAGCAGACTGGTTCCTTTAAAATGAAAGATGAGCAAGAATCTTACCGTTGCTGTAGAAGGATCAGCTGTCGGCTCATCTGCTGAGTGTGCTGAGTTGCATTTCTTTACTTTTTGGTATAATTTATGTCATCGAATTAACTCCCGTGCTCAGATAAGGCCAAACAGCACCAGCATATTTCTTGGGAAAAATAAAATCGCGCAATCCCTTGTTTCGTGCACACCCACGGACACCCACCTGCCCAAACTCTCTCTCTCTCTCAGGGGTCTCTTCCGCATCCTCATCCGCACGTTCCCAGATGGTGGGCTTACACTGCTGCGTCCTGACTCACCGGGGTTACACGTTGTGTGTCGAGTTCTTGCAAAGCGCAAGGCTTTCACTCTCTCGGGCATGTTACAAGCCCAGGTTCCCCTCCTCAGAGAGCCTGTTGAGGCGCGCACCCAAAGCAGGGCCTGGGCCGGTGCTCAGGGCTCATTCAGTGTGTCTTCCAAGAAGAAGGCCTCACAAGGAAACTCACCCCCATCCGTGGCAACGTGAAGATCATGGTTTAGCCTTTTCCAGAGCCGGCCCACGGCAGTCGTGGCCTGATGCCGATCACACCCAGCAGCATCCCGGGAGTTTGGTTTAGGGATTTGGGTGGGTGACCGTGTCCATCCATGAGAGGAGAAACACTGGTTTGGGGCCACCAGCAGATTCGCAGGGCTTGTGGCAGATCTGAGTGCAGATACCCCTTAAGTCTCTGCCTCCGGGGACTCTGGGGCCCAGTTAAACCTACTTTGGTAGACCTGGTAATGGGAAAGGGGATAGAGATGAAAAGCATACAAGGGGATAGAGATGAAAACAAGCCAGGTGGGTAAAAGCTCGGGGGCGGGGGGGAACTGGCCACCCAAGGATCGTGTAGAGGAGGAGAGGAGGGCAGGGGTTGGAAGCCAGGGGGAAACAACCCAGATGTAGGAGGAGATCAAAGCAAATGGACCAACAAGGAGACTTAGAAGTCGTGGACTGAGAGGTAGGAGGAAACCAGGGTGGACTCCTGTCACAGATTCTGACAAAGGGAAGCATTTTGAAAAAGGAATGTCACTGTGGCCAAGACGGCACTGGATACGACGGCTTGACAAATGGAGCTCTTTGGAGACGTTAGGCAGGGGATGTCCACGGATGGGAGGACACTGAGCAGGAAACAAGAGGTAAACCAAGCAAGCATGCTACTGGCGTCTACACTTCCAAGAGGCTTGGCTTGAGAGGAACCAAAGAAGCAGAGGGTAGTAGAAGCAGAGGTGCTTTCGGGGTTTGTAATGGTCTGTTCCCCCAAAGAGGGGGAAAACCAGGATGCAGGTTCCAAAAATTCCTCACAACCCTGAGGACTGTTGACTAGATGAGAGTGGAGAGTTGGGATGAGCCTCACAGGTGTTTCTTCAAGTTGAGGGCGGCGGGGGTTGGGATGGGGGTGGGGAGTGGTTTCAAAGCAGCAGTGGAGTTGCAGGCAGGTTTCCATCATCTCCCTCTGGGCCCCACTCCAGACTCTGTGACCCATGGTCAGAGCAGGAGCCGGTCGGGATGGGATGCTGGCAGCACAGGCTCACTCATGTTACTCAGACCACACGGGCGCTCTGGTTTATTTATTCTCCCTGACTGACCTGAGCTTCATCACGAATGCCCACCCTCCAAACTGGTTAGTAAGGGCAAAGAAAACCCTAGGTTAGAATTTACTCCTAATCTGGTAAGTGTGGTCGGATGCAGTCACGTGAATGGTCCACATAACACAAATGCTCAGTCTGTTTGGGTGAATAACTCGGTCTCCCGTTTCCAACCCACCTCCACACCACTTCTTTCCACGATGGGCAAGGGGTACGTGTCATAAGTCTGGCAGTGACGTGCAAAGGGGATACCTATGTTGCTCACGGTGGCCTCGGGGGTCCCTGAGGGAAGGACGACTCTCGTCTCCTGGGTCCAGATGGTGATGCTGACCTGCACCGCCCCTAGGGGAGGCTGGGCAAAGTTGCACTCCTGTCTCTCTGCTCTTGGTGGGGAGCCCGTGCTCCCTGGCTGACTCAGCCTCAACCACTCTGCTGGCATCTGCTGACCCTCTCTGCCTCTGGGTCTCATCGTCCATCCCACCCTGGGCAAGGCTGTCCACCCCACAGTCTCAGCTGCAGGGTCACCTAGCCCCCTGCCTGCTCCAGCTTCCTCAAGACCCAGCCACTGTGCACATTCCTCCCTCCGGGAGCGAGACCCCTGGGATCTCACCTCCGCCACAGCAGGAACCACAAGCAGCTCCAGAAAACTCTGTTCCTGAACCCCAGCCATCCCTCTCCCTGAAGAGGCTGTTGGTGCAGAGTGTGCTCCCATGAGCCCCACGTGTGATGGGGTGAGTCCTCCTGTCCTTGGTGCTCCCCTTTATTTCCTGACACACCTTCCTTGTCTGAGCTATCTCACCTCTGCCTGCCATTCACTGCCTCTCTGGGCCGTTCCTCACTGTGACTGGGATGGACGTTCTTTTCTTTGGCTTGTCATTCATTTGACCCGGGACTTCCCATACTATGCAGTTCAGGAGGGGCACGTTTTAAAATACGTAGTCACACAAGCCTCCCCCGCCACCCAAATATACAAAGAAACAAAGGGATACATAACAGAAGGGTCACAGTGCCAAAGTTGGTGCCTGAGATGCTGGGTAAGACGAGCAGTGAAGAGTGTCTTTGGGATCAGGAAGTATGGCTACTAATGACGGCCTTGACAAGACCAGTTTCGACGGAGTGATAGCGACGAAAGTTCCACTGAAGGGGGTCGAGGAGAGAATGGTGTGAGCATAAGTTGAAGCAGTTGTGCTCTGGAGGGCAGCAGATAATGTGCCAGTAGCCGCAGAATGGCCTGGTGAAGGGGGTGCGTTTTCCCCTTTGTTGTGCAGCGCTCCCGTGTGAAGCAGCAGGTGATGGTTCAGGAGAGAGGAGTGACCTTTGCAGGAGCAAAGTCCCCGAGGAGGTGAAAGGCATGGGATCCTGGGCAGAGGTGAGGGGCTGGGTGCAGTCAGGAGCATGTGTGCAGAGGGGCGGCAGAGTGCCAGGGCAGAAAAGCTCTGAGAAAGTCCCACGGGACTGCTTCTGTCTTCTCCAGGAGTTACTGGGGGTGGGGGGTGGGGTCAGTAGAATGGAGGAGGGTTACTAGTGGGTGATAGTTTAGGTAGGTGAGTTTAGGTATGTGAGAGTATTTAGGTAGGTGTAGTAGGTCAGGTAGGTGAAAGGCGATTCCCTCCTGGTCATGGATGTAAGATAAAAAACAATTCCGTGAGCTTTTAACGTTTTGTCATCAATGCTTAGGTGCTCAGACAGGCAGGGAACGATTAGGGAGGAGGGGGCAAGGAGCACAAGACGTGTGTTGGTGGGAGAGAGCTTACAGCCCTGGGTAAGCTGAGTAAGAAGGGGCCTGGTGGACGGCGTGGAAGGCTGTGGGGTCCGTGGACTGGATGTTTCCAGGAGGTCGAGGCTGTCGACGCAGGGGCATTAGAGGGAGGTAGCTGGATGAGCAGGACTTGGTGTTGCGGGTGAGGAGACTGCACTGCTAGAAAAAGGACATCATGGAGGGGCGGGGCTTTCCTGATGCCCAGGGGGTGACGGTGGGCAGGGGGATGCTCGGCTGGGGAGGAGGAGAACATCGCTGAGGACAGAGAGGCCCCTGGTTGACCCTGTGAGTGGGCACCGGGATCGCCAGGACGGATCCGAAGAGTGAGGGCTGAGAGGAGCACGGTGTTCCCCCGGCGAGCGCCTTCCCAGGCCCGGGGCCGGTCGGAGAAGAATGACCAGGGGATTGGTCCGGGCGGCTGGGACAGTCGGCGACAGGACATCACCGATCTGCTTCCTCAGCCCACAGTTCACAGCACGGTTCCGAGGAAACCTCTAGCGGACCCGGGCAGGGAGCCTGGCACGGACCTCACTGCGCTCCTGTGCGCAGGCCCAGAGCCCGTCAATCGGAGCGTAGCCTCCGGGAAGTCCTGTGCGCCCGGACTTCCGGCTGCTGTTGCTATGGTTACGGAGCGGGGCTAGGTGAGGCTGCGGTGATGGGGACGGTTCGGCCGGTTCCCTTTCATCCTGTGGTCCTCGTAGGCATGCCTCCTACCTTCCGCATCCACGCTCTCCAGCACTCTGCCTGGAAAAGGAGCGGAAAAAGTGGATTTGTTTTCCTCTGGCTTGTAGCGCTGTTTCTCTCGCCTGCAGGTGGCAGTGTTGCGCCGTGTAACGCCGCCGCTCTTTTCTCCCCCGCCCTTCGCGCTTGAAAAAACTCCAGGGACCCTTTTCCAAAAGAGTTGGCGACTTCCTTCTGCGCCTGTGCCGGCCGGCCGGTTAAGACTGGATCTGTGCGCCTCAGTGGGGACCCTTCTGAAAACTGTCTGCCTGGAGACTAAAGCCTTTTTCTTTTCAGTTTGGCTTTTCTTTCTGTTAAGGGGCTGACTAGGTTCCTTAGCAAGTTGTACTTTTGCTTTTCTGAAAGGCCTTGTCGTTGGTTTTCCCCAAGTTGCTTTCAGTTTATGGACCTTTACTACTGTATTCTTCAGTTAGGCCAGTCACTCATCCTCAGTGCAGAAAATTTGGAGGACAGATAAAATATAGTAAAGAAGACTCCCAGTTGCCACTGATGATCATTAATACTACTTTGTGATAAATTACCTGAGAGAATTTTCATTTGTTAACGCACGGTGCATTGTAGACAAAATGAGATTCGTATTGCATTGTGACTTCACCATCTTTTGTTAGTATCAGATATAACATGAGTTACGTGTTCAAAAAGCATTTCAAAATACTTAAAATGTTTTTCTTTCATTTCTGTTCCTAAAAAGATGAAAAAGGTAGATTTAATTACTGCCATAGGAAGAAGGAATAACCCCACCCCTGTACCTCAAAGGGAAATATAATGTAACTGTCTTAAAGACAGATGCTATAATTTTTGTTTTTTGCCCAGCATTGTATTTGCAGCATCAACAAAACACTGCCTATCAGTGTGTTCTTTATATACATTTGTTGAATGCATAAATCAGTACCTGATTTCTTTCAGATGCTCCTCTTTTTGTAAATATTGTTATCATGTCATAATACTGGTATACTGTATGAAACGTTTCCTAGTGGGCTTTTTCCTCCTTTCATTTAGCGTTTTATTTTGCGCAATAACTATGTTATTACACGTTTAAAAAACTTATGCTCGCTATTTCACCCTCTTCCCCAGTGTGTATTTTACTTCATTCATGTATTGGGAGCAGGAAAGCATCTTGCAAATCAGTGTGCAATCTAGAGTCTGAGAGACCAGGGAGGGGCCCTATTTGAGGGGTCCGGAGACCCCTCAGATTCCTTCTAGGTATGCTAGTTTCCATTGCGCAGAAAACGAGGGTGGTAATTACATGTGCCTCAGAGGTGGTGGTCACATCAATTACCCAACACGTTCTTTGCCTGGCACTTGTAGATACCTTGTTAGTATTGTTGTTGCCATCTTCAGTATTCTGTGTAAGTTGTGTAGTACGTACAAATTTTCAAGCCACAAGCCTGAGTGTGCTAAAAGGAACTCTTTAAATTTCCTTACAGCAGATACCTGTTCTACAACTACCTATTTCTGCTTTTTGATAGAAAACTCACACTAGTAATTTGTAGGGAAATTCAGTCAAGAAAATATATACGAGGAAAACACAGAAACATTCTTCAAACAATATCCCTCCAGAAGAATGAAAACAATATTTTTGTACATATATATTCACCATCTCTGATTGTTTTTAATAGATTTGCAGGAGTAGATTTACTGGATTGGAAGGCATGAACACTTTTCACACTCGTTGCACACTGCCAAAACAGAATACCCATCTGTTTTGCGATCGACAGTCTATGAGAATTCTTTGTTTTCACACCCTCACTAGCATTTATTAATGTTTTAAAAATAATTAGCTTATTGTTTTTAACAATTGTATGTGTAGAAATTTACCCCCATTCTGTCATATATATTACAAATACTTTTCCTGTTTTTGCCTTTTAATTATGTTTTTGGTTTTCAGATGCACGGATAATTTTATTTTTATGTAGTCTTATCTATATAATCAAAGCTCAGACTAGGAAACAAACTCATAAGACAGAAGAAAATTCCTTGACTGACCAGTATGCCAAACAGTATGCTCTCATTCAGGTATCAAATATTAAAGATGGTCTGGTTACTACAGTTCATTTCTATGAAACCTTGAGACAACCATAGTCACAAACAGGAGATTGTGTAAAAAAAAAAAAAAGAAAGAAGAAATACATTGGGAGTACAGCGATTCCTCAAAAAATTAAACATTGAATTACCATATGATCTGGCAATTCTGCTTCGGGGTATACTATCCAAAAGAACTGAAAGCAGAGATTCGAACAGATAGTTGTATCCCCATGTTTATAGCAGTGCTATTCACAGTAGTGTTCGATGACAAATGACAGATGAATAGATAAACAAAATGCGGCAAATTGAGACAATGGAGTGTTATTCCACTTTAAACAGGAAGGAAACTGACACATGCTGCAACAATCTCCCAAGGACAATCCCCTGGATGAACGTTGGGGACGTGGAAGAACACTGAGGACATCATGCTAAGTGAAATAAGCCAGCCATAAAAGGACAAATATTGTATAACTCCACTTATATGAGAGCTGTCAAATTCATAGAGACAGAATGGTGGTACCAGGGGTTGGGGGGAGAGGAGAAGGGCGAGTTATTGTTTAACTGGTACAGAATTTCCATTTTGCAGATCAAAAGAGTTCTGGAGAGGGATGGTAGTGATGATTGCACAACAATATGAATGTGCTTAATACCAAAGAACTATACACTTTAAAATGGTTAAAACTGTAAGTGTTATTCATGTATATTTCACCACAATTAAAAAAAAAGATATTGGAGGAAATCTGTGTGTTCCCTCCAATCAGATGGGCTATGGAGGACCAACACTGCAGTTTTGTCACTTTTGTCTCTCTAAAATGGAGCTTGATGAAAAATCTGCAGGCTATGACCCATCACAATAAACAAACTTGAAAAGTATTCTTGGACAACACTGCCTGGAAATTTTGAATTGGCTAGTGGAGGATGTCTCCAGGGTATGTTCCATCTGGTACACTTCATAACCCTGAAAAAAACTAAAGGTGGGTCACAGACAGGAACTACAGCTTCAAAGACCCAAAATAGTGACACACTCAAGGTATGCTGGAACTCCAGAGGCTGTTGTCCATCATCTACTCACATTAGAAATCACCCTGACACCCAGGGGGTGCCCTTGTGCAGTTGTCAATGATGACTGCCACCCATATATCCACCCAGACCTTTCTTATGTCTTTTTGGGGAAATCATCACACCCGTGAAGCCAGCCAAAACATTCGTGGAGTGAATGACCTAGTCCTGACCTCTGGGACCGATGGTCATCATTGGGTGGCTGAGAACAGGATCCCTTTCCCTGAACAGTCTCAACCGGGATATAGTCCCGGGGATGTACTTTTCCCCCAAGGGCTAGTGATCATTTTTCTTTTTATCCTAATTAGAATCCTTATCAAAATGCACCCAATCACATCTAATCAAGACTGGGAGCACTGTCCTGTCCAAGCAGAGGATCCAAGCTATGACTGAAGAACAGAAAACCAAAGCACAAACTGCTCTTCCAGCTATGGATGGGGGCCTTCTTGACTCAATTCCTGGACCTGGTACATCTCTGTTGTTTCCTCTCCAATAAGAACTGGCTGATGATGAAAGGAGTTCATCTTGTCTAAGAGGAGACACTGTAAAAATAATTAAAATAGACCTTAATTTTCCTTGCCTCAAACCTTGCCTCCTTGAACTTTCTTCTCTTCTCTTCCCTCCTCTACCTTTTTTGTTACCTCTTGCCACCCTTGAAACTTAACAAACAACAAGGCATACAAAAACCACTCTCAAAGAACTGATCTGACAGCTGCTGGAATTAGATTGTACCAAGGATGCAAGCAAGAGGCATGAAAAAGTGGAAGAAATTCCCAACCATTCCAACCACATTTTTGTAGTAGCTACATAAACTGCAATAGCAGTTTCTCTTCTTTCCCTCTCAGAACCCCAGCTCAGCTTCACTTCAGATAGTTTACTGGTCTTAAGGTGATGCACATTAGCTGGACAAAGCCTTTAACTTGTATTTGAATCACAGTAGGTATATTTTTTTCCTAACAAATTCTACCAGTAATTTGACCCAAATTTTCTAGCAGCTTTGGTTATAGGATTACTTGCATGAACTACAGTCACCATTGGATCAAAACAAACCATTTTCTCAAGGGATGTACCGGTGTTCCTGGTAATGAGATTCAAGGGAAATCTGTCCCTAGAACTGTCATAGGGTTAATATATAGACATCTTTAGCAGTGATCTCTCTAAGCAGCAGTGTTCTTTCTCATCTGTTAAATGCAGATAATTAGAGTAATCTGCCTCATAAGGTTTCTGTCATAAATGAGACTCCAGTACATATAAAGGACTTAGCACAGTGCCTGACACATAGTATATACTCAATAAATCTTGGACACATGATTTTGTAACAGATCAGAGCACAAGCTCTGGAATCATCATTTTAGGAGGAATAAAGAATTTCCCTACATCCTTACAATGCAAAGGTTGTCTGTGCCAAAACAATACAACCTAATATGTTATTAGGACACAAATATAGGAAAAACTATGACTTGCTGTTTGGAAAAAGATATCTGATGGAAAATGGATTAATTGGGGGAAAAAAGGCTCAAATTTATATAGATTTTGGTTTTCAGTGTTGTAGCAGCCCGTGCACTTATTTAACTAGTTAGCACACAGTCTATTTAATAAGTGAGCAAAAATACATTACTTTAAAAAAGATAAAAGTTTCTCTTTCAAATAATCTTTTCCTTAAGACCAGGGCCGGTATAATAGCTTGACAGTGCTGGAGACATAAGCTTAGAGATTACATCCTCCCTTTCATGTCTGGGAGACTGAGCACACAGGAAATCTTAAGAGATCATGTAGGCCAGTGAATTTCAAAATCTTTGGTAAAATAAAATAAGCCTTTCATGGAAAAAAAAATTCCAATTCCATGAAAGAAAAAAGAGGCATTACTGTACTGGGAACATGGGCTCTCTCACCACACCTTTCCTGGATGCCCATCTATGTTTGAATTAACCACTAACTTAGCCAGACACCTTTTCTTAAAAGTAAGGAAACAGCAAACCTAAAGAAGCAAAGGGATTCAGAAAGTAAAGTAAGTAAGCCTAGTAGAGGTGGAACTGGAAGCAAAGTTCTCTTGAACCCTGGCCCAAGGCCTTCCAGGAAGAAAAAAATTAGTGAAGAAACTTCATGTCCAAACAAATGACAACATTATGGTAAACAAGTTGTTAGCATAAATTAATTCTCATAATTTGTGTGTAATACTCTTTAAAATGAAAATTTTTTTGGTAAGAAATATGTGACTTCATTTCAGTGAGGGATGACAAATCAGCATCAGAAGTATTAGCCAGACTTGGGACGAGAAGGACCACCACAATCAGATCAGGCTTACTACCGACATACTGCTTACTGTCCAATGACTAGGTTCCTAATTCAACCCATGTTGGCAATTCAGCCCCTAAATTCATATTTAGGGTACATTACATGACACAAATCAATAATCCAAAGTACCATGCTTTTAACCGCTGGCCCAAATAACCTTAGGATACATTCCAAAGTCTGGTTGGAGGCAGGGTCCTTCTGGAAAAACACCCAGTCAGTATATTGACAACTGATGAAAACATGGAGTAACAATAAAGAAACACCATCTCTACCAAGGCAATTCTGTACTACAGATTATTCACCTAAACCTCACTAGTAAATATGGAATGAAGCTAACAGCCTTGAAACTGGAAAGACTTGGGCTCTGTCCCAACTCTGTCACCAAGATAAGTGTCTTTCAGTAAGTCAACTGACCTGGCTAAGGTCAGAAAAACTGACTTTTAAAAAATGTTAATGACATAGCCAAATTCTCACTGGAAAAGGACAAATGAAAAATCAGGTAGAAAACTAATGCTATATTATAACTGAGGGTAGATAAACATTGATTTTATTTTTATTAATGACCAGAACAGTAACATTTAAAAAAATCTAACTATTTATTGAGCACCCACTAAGTGCAAGGTATCAAGCATGAAAAACAAAGACCACAATCCCTGACTTCATAAACCTGTAGTGTAGTGGTTGCCTGCAAATCATAGGTAACTTATGTTGTGAACTCAAGATTTGCAAAAACTCAACATTTTAGAGTATGTCTTTATTATTTTTCAGTAAAACGACTAAGAATATGAAAATATTTTTAAAATATACAACTGACTTTAAGACGGAGGTTAAAGTAATGATGCAAAAAGGAAGCCTGGTATACTTGAAATACACATTTTGAAGAGAAACCTCTCAGGAAATTTATCACAAAGTAGTATTAATGATCATCAGTGGCAACTGGGAGTCTTCTTTACTATATTTTATCTGTCCTCCAAATTTTCTGCACTGAGGATGAGTGACTGGCCTAACTGAAGAATACAGTAGTAAAGGTCCATAAACTGAAAGCAACTTGGGGAAAACCAACGACAAGGCCTTTCAGAAAAGCAAAAGTACAACTTGCTAAGGAACCTAGTCAGCCCCTTAACAGAAAGAAAAGCCAAACTGAAAAGAAAAAGGCTTTAGTCTCCAGGCAGACAGTTTTCAGAAGGGTCCCCACTGAGGCGCACAGATCCAGTCTTAACCGGCCGGCCGGCACAGGCGCAGAAGGAAGTCGCCAACTCTTTTGGAAAAGGGTCCCTGGAGTTTTTTCAAGCGCGAAGGGCGGGGGAGAAAAGAGCGGCGGCGTTACACGGCGCAACACTGCCACCTGCAGGCGAGAGAAACAGCGCTACAAGCCAGAGGAAAACAAATCCACTTTTTCCGCTCCTTTTCCAGGCAGAGTGCTGGAGAGCGTGGATGCGGAAGGTAGGAGGCATGCCTACGAGGACCACAGGATGAAAGGGAACCGGCCGAACCGTCCCCATCACCGCAGCCTCACCTAGCCCCGCTCCGTAACCATAGCAACAGCAGCCGGAAGTCCGGGCGCACAGGACTTCCCGGAGGCTACGCTCCGATTGACGGGCTCTGGGCCTGCGCACAGGAGCGCAGTGAGGTCCGTGCCAGGCTCCCTGCCCGGGTCCGCTAGAGGTTTCCTCGGAACCGTGCTGTGAACTGTGGGCTGAGGAAGCAGATCGGTGATGTCCTGTCGCCGACTGTCCCAGCCGCCCGGACCAATCCCCTGGTCATTCTTCTCCGACCGGCCCCGGGCCTGGGAAGGCGCTCGCCGGGGGAACACCGTGCTCCTCTCAGCCCTCACTCTTCGGATCCGTCCTGGCGATCCCGGTGCCCACTCACAGGGTCAACCAGGGGCCTCTCTGTCCTCAGCGATGTTCTCCTCCTCCCCAGCCGAGCATCCCCCTGCCCACCGTCACCCCCTGGGCATCAGGAAAGCCCCGCCCCTCCATGATGTCCTTTTTCTAGCAGTGCAGTCTCCTCACCCGCAACACCAAGTCCTGCTCATCCAGCTACCTCCCTCTAATGCCCCTGCGTCGACAGCCTCGACCTCCTGGAAACATCCAGTCCACGGACCCCACAGCCTTCCACGCCGTCCACCAGGCCCCTTCTTACTCAGCTTACCCAGGGCTGTAAGCTCTCTCCCACCAACACACGTCTTGTGCTCCTTGCCCCCTCCTCCCTAATCGTTCCCTGCCTGTCTGAGCACCTAAGCATTGATGACAAAACGTTAAAAGCTCACGGAATTGTTTTTTATCTTACATCCATGACCAGGAGGGAATCGCCTTTCACCTACCTGACCTACTACACCTACCTAAATACTCTCACATACCTAAACTCACCTACCTAAACTATCACCCACTAGTAACCCTCCTCCATTCTACTGACCCCACCCCCCACCCCCAGTAACTCCTGGAGAAGACAGAAGCAGTCCCGTGGGACTTTCTCAGAGCTTTTCTGCCCTGGCACTCTGCCGCCCCTCTGCACACATGCTCCTGACTGCACCCAGCCCCTCACCTCTGCCCAGGATCCCATGCCTTTCACCTCCTCGGGGACTTTGCTCCTGCAAAGGTCACTCCTCTCTCCTGAACCATCACCTGCTGCTTCACACGGGAGCGCTGCACAACAAAGGGGAAAACGCACCCCCTTCACCAGGCCATTCTGCGGCTACTGGCACATTATCTGCTGCCCTCCAGAGCACAACTGCTTCAACTTATGCTCACACCATTCTCTCCTCGACCCCCTTCAGTGGAACTTTCGTCGCTATCACTCCGTCGAAACTGGTCTTGTCAAGGCCGTCATTAGTAGCCATACTTCCTGATCCCAAAGACACTCTTCACTGCTCGTCTTACCCAGCATCTCAGGCACCAACTTTGGCACTGTGACCCTTCTGTTATGTATCCCTTTGTTTCTTTGTATATTTGGGTGGCGGGGGAGGCTTGTGTGACTACGTATTTTAAAACGTGCCCCTCCTGAACTGCATAGTATGGGAAGTCCCGGGTCAAATGAATGACAAGCCAAAGAAAAGAACGTCCATCCCAGTCACAGTGAGGAACGGCCCAGAGAGGCAGTGAATGGCAGGCAGAGGTGAGATAGCTCAGACAAGGAAGGTGTGTCAGGAAATAAAGGGGAGCACCAAGGACAGGAGGACTCACCCCATCACACGTGGGGCTCATGGGAGCACACTCTGCACCAACAGCCTCTTCAGGGAGAGGGATGGCTGGGGTTCAGGAACAGAGTTTTCTGGAGCTGCTTGTGGTTCCTGCTGTGGCGGAGGTGAGATCCCAGGGGTCTCGCTCCCGGAGGGAGGAATGTGCACAGTGGCTGGGTCTTGAGGAAGCTGGAGCAGGCAGGGGGCTAGGTGACCCTGCAGCTGAGACTGTGGGGTGGACAGCCTTGCCCAGGGTGGGATGGACGATGAGACCCAGAGGCAGAGAGGGTCAGCAGATGCCAGCAGAGTGGTTGAGGCTGAGTCAGCCAGGGAGCACGGGCTCCCCACCAAGAGCAGAGAGACAGGAGTGCAACTTTGCCCAGCCTCCCCTAGGGGCGGTGCAGGTCAGCATCACCATCTGGACCCAGGAGACGAGAGTCGTCCTTCCCTCAGGGACCCCCGAGGCCACCGTGAGCAACATAGGTATCCCCTTTGCACGTCACTGCCAGACTTATGACACGTACCCCTTGCCCATCGTGGAAAGAAGTGGTGTGGAGGTGGGTTGGAAACGGGAGACCGAGTTATTCACCCAAACAGACTGAGCATTTGTGTTATGTGGACCATTCACGTGACTGCATCCGACCACACTTACCAGATTAGGAGTAAATTCTAACCTAGGGTTTTCTTTGCCCTTACTAACCAGTTTGGAGGGTGGGCATTCGTGATGAAGCTCAGGTCAGTCAGGGAGAATAAATAAACCAGAGCGCCCGTGTGGTCTGAGTAACATGAGTGAGCCTGTGCTGCCAGCATCCCATCCCGACCGGCTCCTGCTCTGACCATGGGTCACAGAGTCTGGAGTGGGGCCCAGAGGGAGATGATGGAAACCTGCCTGCAACTCCACTGCTGCTTTGAAACCACTCCCCACCCCCATCCCAACCCCCGCCGCCCTCAACTTGAAGAAACACCTGTGAGGCTCATCCCAACTCTCCACTCTCATCTAGTCAACAGTCCTCAGGGTTGTGAGGAATTTTTGGAACCTGCATCCTGGTTTTCCCCCTCTTTGGGGGAACAGACCATTACAAACCCCGAAAGCACCTCTGCTTCTACTACCCTCTGCTTCTTTGGTTCCTCTCAAGCCAAGCCTCTTGGAAGTGTAGACGCCAGTAGCATGCTTGCTTGGTTTACCTCTTGTTTCCTGCTCAGTGTCCTCCCATCCGTGGACATCCCCTGCCTAACGTCTCCAAAGAGCTCCATTTGTCAAGCCGTCGTATCCAGTGCCGTCTTGGCCACAGTGACATTCCTTTTTCAAAATGCTTCCCTTTGTCAGAATCTGTGACAGGAGTCCACCCTGGTTTCCTCCTACCTCTCAGTCCACGACTTCTAAGTCTCCTTGTTGGTCCATTTGCTTTGATCTCCTCCTACATCTGGGTTGTTTCCCCCTGGCTTCCAACCCCTGCCCTCCTCTCCTCCTCTACACGATCCTTGGGTGGCCAGTTCCCCCCCGCCCCCGAGCTTTTACCCACCTGGCTTGTTTTCATCTCTATCCCCTTGTATGCTTTTCATCTCTATCCCCTTTCCCATTACCAGGTCTACCAAAGTAGGTTTAACTGGGCCCCAGAGTCCCCGGAGGCAGAGACTTAAGGGGTATCTGCACTCAGATCTGCCACAAGCCCTGCGAATCTGCTGGTGGCCCCAAACCAGTGTTTCTCCTCTCATGGATGGACACGGTCACCCACCCAAATCCCTAAACCAAACTCCCGGGATGCTGCTGGGTGTGATCGGCATCAGGCCACGACTGCCGTGGGCCGGCTCTGGAAAAGGCTAAACCATGATCTTCACGTTGCCACGGATGGGGGTGAGTTTCCTTGTGAGGCCTTCTTCTTGGAAGACACACTGAATGAGCCCTGAGCACCGGCCCAGGCCCTGCTTTGGGTGCGCGCCTCAACAGGCTCTCTGAGGAGGGGAACCTGGGCTTGTAACATGCCCGAGAGAGTGAAAGCCTTGCGCTTTGCAAGAACTCGACACACAACGTGTAACCCCGGTGAGTCAGGACGCAGCAGTGTAAGCCCACCATCTGGGAACGTGCGGATGAGGATGCGGAAGAGACCCCTGAGAGAGAGAGAGAGTTTGGGCAGGTGGGTGTCCGTGGGTGTGCACGAAACAAGGGATTGCGCGATTTTATTTTTCCCAAGAAATATGCTGGTGCTGTTTGGCCTTATCTGAGCACGGGAGTTAATTCGATGACATAAATTATACCAAAAAGTAAAGAAATGCAACTCAGCACACTCAGCAGATGAGCCGACAGCTGATCCTTCTACAGCAACGGTAAGATTCTTGCTCATCTTTCATTTTAAAGGAACCAGTCTGCTCTGTCCCGTGCTGTTACCTCTACCACGTTTTACGAATGTTTTGAAGTGACGAAGCACAAGGGATCCTGACAAGAACTCAAAGTACTAAGTTTGATGAGCAAATGCAGGGCTTTAAGTGCAAAATTTTGCTTTCAGGAACGTGGAGAAGAGTAAGTCCAGGGTTAGGTGTAAGGCACCCATTTACTGGACATGTTCTCCCTTTCCTCAGCCCAAGATACCTGCCAAGCACAGCGGATCACGATGAAAACTTGCTTTCCTTCTAAACAGGAGCCTCGAAGTCTGATTTCAGATTTCCTCCTATAAGGATGGTTCTGTTTCCACAGCCGCAATCCCGGCTTTCATCAGGGAAGTTTTCAAATCATGCTCATGTCTGGGCCACATTCCAGACCTGCTCCTTCAGACTCCCTGGGGATGGCGCGCCAGCCCCTGTTCTTCTAAGGTGTCCCCAGGGGAGATCTGAGGCCCAGCTGAGGTGGAGAAGCATCATCACATGCTGCTTCGTCGTCCTGCCTTTAAAGAGAATCTTGGACTTCCAAGCCATAGTTGTTAGTCATGAAAATGTTTGAAATTTCATTGTGTCTTCTCATTCCAGAGCCGTTTTTGACATATTTAGACAATTTCAGGGACTCGGGAGGGTGTCAATGCCCCCGAGTCTCCTTTTTTACCACACAGCCAGGCAGGTGAAGGGGAGGGAACGGGCCTCGGTCCTGGGGGAAGAAGGAGGCTGGAGTTCCGTTGTCTTGGTTACCGCTCTGCTGAGCATCCTCCCTGGTCGCTGAGCTCACGCAGGGGGCCGTGTGTGTGGACGGGGGCGAGGGGGAACAAGCCTCTCCCCGCGCTACAAGTATTTCTGCAACCAGGTACTGGAGCTGACGGCTGAGATCAGTTACCAGGGAAACAGAAGCCTGGGCCCTGGGATCTGAGAAGAATGGAAAATCACCTCAGTACGATGTGAGACGCAGGGTGGATTACAGGAGGCTGTCCGGAGCCACTGAATTGTGCTCGCACAGAGGGCACCTGTGAGTGAAGACACACAGACACACAATTCTGTTCTACGTGCACAGTGACCCCGTCTGGCGGGAGCATCTTGGACACATAGAGGACGCAGGACCCCAGGACATGGAAATAGAGGGGCGGGGTGGGTCCTTATGTTACAACAGCAACAGCATCTCCTCCCCTGCATGACTTACCAGGACGTTTGCATTATCTTTTCTAAACTGCTTCACTGAGGTATAATTTATACACCAGAAGATTCGCCCATATAATGGGGCCAATGCAGTGACTTTTAGTCAATTTACACAGCTGTGCAACTGTCACCACAATCCAGTTCTGGAACGCTGCCAGCACCCCAGTAAGGTTCCTTGTTCCCACCGGCTGTCAATCCCCATTAGCACCCACAGGCCCAGGCGTCCTCTAATCTCATGTCTGTGTCTGTAGATCTGCCCTTTCTGGGCATTTCATATAAACTGACTCAGGTACTAAGGGGGCCTTCTGCCTGGGTCCTGTTACACATCAGACTGCTTCCGTGGCTCGCCCATGTCTTAGCAGAAATCAGAAGTCCGTCCCGTTCCATCCATCACTGGCATTCTGCCGTATGAGTATTGCACCCCCTGTTTATCCGTCACCAGCTGACAGACTTTTAGACCGTTCCCACTTTTCTGAGATTACGAATAATGCTGCCGTGAACACCAAAGTACGGGTACTTGCGTGGACACAGGTTTCATTTCCAGTGTCTCCATATTTCATTTCTTGCCCTGCATGACGCACAGCCTAGGACTTTCAGTCCGTGCTGGACACCCATGGCTGGAGCAGGCATCCCTGTCTTGGTCTGGAGCCCCAGGGGACAGCCTTCATTCTCACCCTCTGAAATATGACGTGACGGGAGCTGGATATTTCCCGGGAGTGACCTTCATCAGAATGAGGCTGCTCCCTCCTATCTCGAGTTGGCTGAGCATCTTTATCATCAGCAGCTCTTGAATTTTGTCCAATGCTTCTTCGTTGTCTTTCTAGATGACAGGTGGTTTCCGTCCTTTCTTACATCAAGGTGGTGGTTACCTTAACGGAAGTTGAACGTTAAACCAATATTGCAATCCTGGGATAGAGCTCGACTGATTATATTGCATAGCCCTTTGTGAATGTTGCTGGATTTGGTTTGCTAACCTTTCGTTGAGGATTTATGTCTCGCTATCCATGACCAATACTGGTCTGTTCTTTCTTTGTGATGTCACTTCTGGTATTGGCAGCAGGGTAACGTTGTTCTAGGACGAGTTAGGAAACGGTCCCTCCTCTAGTCTGGAAGAGTCTGTGGAGGAAGCGTATTGTTTCTTCCTTAACCATTTGACAGAGCTCACCGACAAAGCCAGGGCTTCCTTTTGTGGGGAGGTTTTGAGTTGAATGATTGGATCTCTTTTCTTGCTACAGGTACATTCAGATTTGCTATTTGGCCCTTGTACTTTACGCTGACTCCATACCAATATTTCTTGTCTCTCGGTGCCTGTGGCTCGGTCTCTGGCCTAGAATTTGACACGGGGCACGTCTCTGGACCTCACTGGATTCCGGCTCCTACTCTGTAAATTGGGATAGCGTGCTGCCTCAGACGTGACCCTCAGATCTCCTACACCTCACACACGGGCATGGGGACAAAGACCTTGAGGTGCGGATGCGCTGAGTCCCTCAGACACCTGCCCACGCATTCTCCCTGCGCCCTCCTGTAGGCCGTGGGGAATCCTGCAGTTAGGACCGGCCTCCGCAAATAACCCCCCTACCCTGGTGTTGTCCACTTCCTCCCACCCTGATCCTCTCACTCGTCTCGTCTGCTGGCAACCCAGCCTCACAGGGGCTCGATGACATGCTCTCCACCACATCTACGGGTGTCACATCTCTCTCTGATTAAAGACTCGACTCCCGAGGGCAGGGACTGGTTCTGCAACTCCTCCTCACGTTCCCACCTCAACGGCCAGCCTAGCACAGAGTAGGGGGTGTCAAGGATACAGTGGAACCTTCACGACTGGCTGAAGGGTTAGCTGTGGTTGGCAGGATTGCCCCGGGTTGGCTGTTGCAGGGAGCCCACCACGTCACCAACCGGGAGAACCCGTGCCAGGCGGGGAGGGTCATCCCCGCCCCAGTGCACTGTGGGCAGGGCTGATGATGTACCTCACCCAGACTTGGTGCCACCAGCTCTGAACACACAGCGATGTCACCGGCTCGTTGCATGTCACCCCAGCCGGTACGGAGGTTACAGTTGGTGACGGCTAACGCTGTGGGCTCTGACAAATCGGTCTGCACTTATGTGGTCAACTGATCTACAACAAAGGAGCCGAGAATATACAGTAGGGAAAAGACAGTCTCTTCAAACAATGGTGCAGAGATAACTCTGAAAACAGTATGGGGTTTCCTCAAAAACTTAAAACTAGAACTATCACATGAAGCAGCAGTTCCAGTCCTGGGCTTTTGTCTGAAGGAAAGCAGCACACAAATCAGGAAAGATGCATGCCCCCCAATGTTCACTGCAGCGTTATTTACCATAACCAAGGTACAGAAGCAACCTAGGTCCCCGTCGACAGATGAATGCATAAAGGAGTGGTGTAGACATACAACGGAACACTACTCAGCCTTAGAGGAGAATGAAATCTCGCCGTTTGCGACAAGATTGAGGGATCAAGAGGGCGTTACGCTAATTGGAAAAAATCAAAGACAAATGCAGTATGATTTCACTTATACGCGGAACCTAGAAAGAAAAGAAGCGGACACAGAAACAGACCCAGAGATACAGCAAGCAGCCTGGTCGTCGGCAGAGGGGAAGAGGGTGGGAGGAGGAGAGAAATAAATAGGGGAAAGGGATTAAGAGGTACAAACTTCCAGTTGTACGACAAACAAGCCCCGGGGGTGTAACGTACACACACGGAAAATAGTCAATAATACTGCAAGAAGTCTGCATGGTGACAAGATGGTAACCGAACTTATCGTGGTATTCATTTCCTAACGTATAAACATATCACATCACTTTGTTGTGCAACTGAAACGAATATACTATCGTAGGTCAATTTTAATTAAAAAAAAAAAAAAGAAAGCGTGTAGGCTCTGAGTCCAGGATGCCTAGGTCGTGTGTCACTCCTCCACTCATGGCCCGTGTGACCTTGAGCAAGTCTCCTTACATCTCTGTTCTCTGCTTTCCCACGTCATCAGGTGGGATTGAAATCTTGCTAAGTGATGGGCCGGCAGGAGGGGATTAAAGAAGGTGATATGTACAAATGACAGAATATTGCCTGATACCTACTATGATCAGGACCAATGAAAGGGAAATGCCACGTTACCCCTGCTAAACACACCCCAAATGACCATCTGAATTCAGGCCTTGGAGGTTCTGGAAGAAAAGCCCTACTTGCCTTACCTCCTCCCCTCGAGCTGGGAGGAAAGCCTGGCCGGTCACTTGAGCTCCCAAGCTCTCTGATGAGATCACAAGTTCAGAGTCCAATACAGGTACCTGTCTTCAGCCACTTCAGTCAGGGAAAGTCTCCTAGGTTTCAGCAGTAATACAGCTCTGGGGATACCTAGAAGCACAGTGACAGAGAGTAGAACTTATTTTCAGGTCAGAAGAACTGCGTGGGCACTTGCCAGGTACACATCCTTGGCCTCTGAGTGTGGGAAGCAAGTCGATTTCATTATTCCTGCCTCCTGACATGACGGGGCACATGTCTAACTCCCAAGACGACCCTTGAATAACTCAGTGACGAGCTCTCTGGTTCTCACACAGCAGGCAGGAAACGGCTACGCACACGCTCTGACTCAGGGTCGCCAGGCGCCGAGGACAGTCCCGTGGAGCCCCTAAGCCACGGCCCCCAGCAGCTCCTGCAGGACCACCTGCTGTGGACAGCGGGCCCTGCTTCCAAGACTCCGCGGGCCGGAGGACTCCCTCCGTCCTCTCCATCTGGATGATATGAAGGCTGGTCCTGCTGCAGGGCCACAAACTGACTGCTGAATTGTGTTCTCTGGAGCCCCCTGCCCTCCCGTTCCATATCTGCACAGTGAGAGCACCTCATGATTAACTCAGACCTGCTGCTCTGGGATTTACAGGTACCGATCTCAGAGCTGACAGAGAACAAAACAATCTGGATGAACAAACCTGAATTCTGAAGCTAGTTTCCTTCTATACGTATATTTACTTGCTGTGGATAATGATGCAACCCGTCAGAACTTCTTTCAAGGGGCAATACTCAATGTTTGGGAGCAGGAGAGCATTTACCTACACGTAGCTCATCAGGTCACAGTAGCCGACACAAAAAATACAATACAGTCGTGATTCCCAGAGTTCCAGGTCTGCATTCACTTCTCCACACTGAGTGTGGCCTCAGATCCTCAAAGCAGGGCCTCAGTCTAGCACGCATGCATTCCACCAGACCCGGTGCTCTTCCCGGGGGCAGCCAGCCAATAACATGGCACGGAAGCACATGGACACCAACAAGGCATTCACGCTACAGAGACACCGCATATCTCACCAATAACAAGGTAGGGAGAAGAGACAGACATCAGGGTGTGAGAGTAACCACATGCATCACGGGAGCCGTTACACAGGAGTTAAGGACAGCCACCCACCGTCTCCCCGGCCATGGAACGCCCAGGAACGATGCAGAGATTCCAGGCAGGAAAGACTAGGAGAGAAGTCCCGATGTCCCTCACCTCTGTTCTTGAAGGAACAGAAATTTAAGCAGAGGCTTTTCGGTGTCTGCTCACTGACAATACACGTTTTCCGTTGAGAAACAGCTGCTATAACAGCCGTGTGCTCTGCTAAGGGGGGCCAGGGGCTGTTGCACTGGTACGAGAAGCTTCTTCACAGTGTGGAGACAAAGGAAACCACCCGCCTGGATCAACAGAAATTGAAGCCGAGAGATGTGTTCTAGCCACTCATTTCCAATATTTTGTTTCCAACAAACATATTGGTGGCATCACGGCAGATACGCTACTCTGTGCGAGCACCTCGCCCCATCGTCACTCACAGGATTTATCGGGTTCTGAGCGCCTGCGGGGCACCAGGCTCCAGGACCTGGGCTTTGGCAGACTTTGTGCACACAGGAATGTTCCCTGCAGGAAAAAGGTCCTCAGAGAGTTCGCAGTCCAGTGGGCAGGGAGCCCTCCTGAAGACAGTGGTGACACAAGCGTCAGGAGAGTTGTGGCGGGCGTGAGCCAGGGGATGCTGGGACACAGAGCAGAGCCCGGAGCGCAGCTGGTCAGGAACAGCTTCGCCTGGGGCTGGAATACTATCTAGTATTATTGTCCCCATTAGCAGATGAGATAACTGAGGATCAGAGAGGGTAAGCAAGTCACTCAAGGTGACACAGCTAGGTGGTGGTGGTGACCATTTTTTGCATACGTCTGCTAAAACACAAAGTTCTCTGCACTATTCATTACACCAATCTCTCCCTCTTCTTCTTTTTTTTTTTTTACATTTTTTTATTGATTCATAATCATTTTACAGTGTTGTGTCAAATTCCAGTGTTCAGCATGTTCAGCACAATTTTTCAGTCATTCATGGACATATACACACTCATTGTCACATTTTTTTCTCTGTGATTTATCATAACATTTTGTGTATATTTCCCTGTGCTATACAGTGTAATCTTGTTTATCTATTCTACAATTTTGAAATCCCAGTCTATCCCTTCCCACCCTCTACCCACCCCCCGGAACCACAAGTCTGTATTCTCTGTCCATGAGTCTATTTCTGTCCTGTATTTATGCTTTGTTTTTGTTTTTTAGATTCCACATATGAACAATCTCTCCCTCTTAATGTTGTCACACTTTAAAAAGAATTGTTTCATCTATTGTCCGGGGGCGGGGGAAGTATTTAAGTTTGCATATTTGGTTTCCGAGGGGATACTGTGGATTGAACCCAGGACCTTGAATATGCTAAGCAGGCGCTCTAGCTCTTGAGCTACTCCCTCCCTCCTTGTTGTCACCCCTTTTTATCTGCATTCATCACCTCATACATGACCTTGGCTTGCCTTCCTCCTTAAATTCATAAATAATCTGCTGACCAAAGTATAGATTACCTTTTAGCACATCAGACCTCTCCGCTGTATAAACAGAGCTCTTCCTTGCCATGCACATGGGCCCTGCCCAAACTGAACATTTACCTTGAGTTAGTATTGCACCCACGTGCTGGGTACACGAAATGGATCTCTGCAGTCTCCAGTTTTACTTATGTGTTTCACGCAATCTCAAGTACAGTTTTAAGTGCAGCCAATATCCAACTAAAAACAGTAGAACCGTTGCTTCCCTAAAACAACCATTCATAAAACATGTCACTGAGTGACAAGGCCTTCTAGGTAGGAGACACGGCCCCTTTGGTAGGGAGTTGTTGACGCCGTGCTCCTTAAATTGTGGAAACCCTTTCTTTTAATCCTCTTTCTCTATTGCTGGTGCCCTAAGAGACTCAGGCAAGCAAAGCCCTTCCTTCTCTATTTTTGAAAAAAAAAAAGATTAGCAACACATCCACCCCCAAAACACATATCTAATACATCCAATAGGGGTATGTCCATGTAAGCAAGTCTTATTGGAAATGCAAATGGAAACCCCTAACTAACTAATCATGAACCCAAATGTCTGATCACAGCCGATGTCTGCTTTCTAGGGCCGGCTGTACTCCTGCAAACTGGACAAGCAAACATGCCTTCCTTTTCTAATTATTCTTCACTGCTGCTGTCCGGCTACGTGATACAAGTTGTCAAAATAACTGCACACCAGAGCAGGAACCGCGGAGCCTCTTACAAGCAAGTCTATTCCTACGACACAGCAAGACCTCTCCCTCACACGTTCTCTAGAAAGAATTTCTCGTGCAATTTCAATACAGGAAACAGTTTTCCTTGAAAACACTTCAATTACGTCGTCTAAAGTCCTGAGGTGGGAGATGAGGTGGGGAGGGAGGGGGTGCCAAGGAAACAGGCTATTTTTGAACCCGCTGAACACTGATTCTAGTCCAGTTATCTTGGGGGTCGACCAAGGTCCACAGGAAGTTTCAATATCATCACTCTCGGCTTAAAAATGGGAACCCCTAACCGAGAGATACACTGTACACAGACTGTCAGAGAACAATTCTGATGCTGAAGAGAATAACAGCGGCTCTCAGCTAGAGTGCAGCACGGATCCCCCCTGACCGGAGGATTTTGGTCCTGTGACACTAAGGCACACTTGCCCCGTCCTAGGGAGACCTCTCTCTCTCAGTGTGTGCATTGGTGTCTCTCTGTCCCTGGAACGTTCTTTCTCAGGTTCAGGTTCCTGACATCCCTCCGCCAGTTCACGGCCTCCCATCCTTAGCCTAGGCAGTAAAGTGTAGTTTCCGGGAATAGAAGGGCCAAGACCACTGAGAGGAGTGTCCTCCGGGGTCCTAGAGAGGTTCCCCACCCCCTCACCCCCACCCCGCCATCCCCTCCAGGCCTCAGGGTAGGAGGAGCCTGCGGGCCTGCACCCCTTGTCACAGGAATAGACACCTCCTGCAGAGGCAGGTTCTTCTCTGGCAGCCCCTGGGCTGCAGTGGACAGCAAGGAAGCCTGGAGGGGCCTGACGGGGAGTGGCTTACTCCCCAGGGGCAGGGGTAGCTGGGTTGCAGGTGTTGGGTTGGAATCCTCTCCAAGAAGCCTTCCCCTCAAGGCCTTGCACCAGGGCGCGGCTCCCAGAACCTCAGGACTGGAAGACAGGATCCCTTCTGGAGTCACAGGGAGTTTCCGGGTGGCCGAAGTGACCGTCAAAGAAGGTGCACATGGGCGCGGGGTACAGGGATGGAAAAGAGAGGCTCCTCCCTGCCTGCCTGGCCATTTGCGTGTTACTGCCTGCCCACGTGAGCAGCAGGTACTTTACTGGACTTTTTCCTGACAGTCATTTTGCACATCACACTCGGAAAGACAAAAGACAAAAAACAAACCAATAAAGAGGCTGACTATAGTTCCTGGTGCAATCCAGAGAGCACCCCAGATCTGAACAGCGGACGGTGGCAGCGGGGCGGTTTTGCCTTGTACTGCACCGGGAGCAGCAGACAAGGTACACCGGGGGCATCTGTAGGTGGGGACGCGTCAGGGGAAGTCTCACTCAGCTGAACAGGACACGTTTATCTTTGTGTCTGGCTAGTCTCAGGAGGACTGACTTTTCCTGTCACTTACCGTTCATGAGACAAAAAACAGGGAGCTGCAGGGTCTGTGTCCAACCTTTCAGGAAAAGGAGAAAGTCCTTGCCCCACAGCTGGTAAGCTCAGGAGTCACCCGCCTGACTGTTGGGAAGCCTTATCTAAATCATGAGGAGAAGGGTGGTCCTTTGCGGTCAGCCATTTCGGGAACACATCAACAGACGTTTCTTTACTGTGGCTTTTTCAGGGCTCGGGTGAAGTTCAACCTCGTTAGCGTTGTAAAAATGAGCCAGGCATCATTCACGCCTGTCCAAGCAGGGGAGTCTATGAGCAGAGATTCCCTTTTGGACCTAGATGACTATGCGGAGCTGGCTGGAGCTCTCTAAAGTCACACTGAAGACCATAAAACACCCTCACTCCTGGGCTCTCTGAATGCCTGGAGCTGACTGGCATCCTTAACCCCCACTCCCCACTTCAGGACCCTCTGCGTACCTGCACTTGCATAAGATAAAAACATCTTCCTTGATGCGTGTTTGCCCTGACAAAACTAACGGCTGCCAGGAAATGGCTCATCTCCCAGTACCCTAGCTGGACAGGCCTCACTGCAGAGGCCTAAATCCCGTTATTCAGATTTGCCCATGGCAAGTCTCACCTCACTGACAACCAGTCGGGTACCTGTGCACGAACTGATCGTACAGCCCTCTACCCCTTGTGTTCACAGCCCCTTGCCCCCAATAAAAGATCCTGCACGTTCACCCTGGGCGCTCCCCAAGGCACCTCTCATCTGTGTGGCGCACTGTTGTTACAGCAGTGAATCTATTAAACTTTCCTTGTCTTGGAAACTTTTCTTTGTCTTTGGTGAATTCTTTTGCCACCTGCCACACTGGCCCGCCTTTCCCCCCCAACCTGTTGACACTTGAGCAGCCCTTTCTAGGTATAAAAAGGCAGTATTTTCATGATCTAAATGAAGGAGGCAAAAATGAGTCATTCACCCAGAATAGGATCATCATTCGCATCTTACACTTGAGGAAACTGAGCTGCAGAGAGGTTAAGTAACCTGCCCAGAGTCACAGATGGAGTGAGCGGTGGGGCCTTGATTCAAATCTAGGAATCTGTGCCCTCATCCCCTCCCTGCTAGGCAGCTACACTGATGGTTTCCAGAAACACATATCCACCCCAATCCCCTCCTGAAATACAGCCTTCCCCAGTCGCATGACAGGCCCGCAGGGAGACTGCACTCATCAAGTGCTGGACAACCTCTGGGACACCAGAGATGACTTCACAAGGAAGAGAAGTGTTAGAAAACCTTGCTCCCCAGGGCCCGATGCCTACACCCTGCAGGGAGTGAGGGGCTACAGGAGCGAGCCTGGGGGGTCTGAAGGGGGCTGTTTCTCTGGTAGCCACGCTGATGGATTGCCATACCGCATGCGTGTGATAATAAGCACTTGCTATTTGAATTTACTTATGGTTCCTTTAGCGTTGGCGATACACGCAGCAAGGTGAAAAGACACAAAGCAGATACGTAAAAGCAGGCAGTCACGTGGAGAAGTGGAGAAGTCTGCTTTTGCCGAGGGAGTGCCTGACAGTTAAACGGCACTCTGCTGTGGGAAAGGAGAACATTCTCCTAGACTAAAGAAATGAAACAGAAAGTAGTCATTTTCCTTAACGATCGGTATCATTCCCCCATCACTGAGGAGGTGTTTTGGGCACAGAGAGGATAGGTCAGGTCCTCTAGGTCATTCAGGTAATATGCGGTTCAGTCCCACAGAAAGAAATTCTCACCATGTCCAAAGTAACTCATTCCCCCCAACTGCTCCCTCCCCTCATCTGCACCTCCTCTACTGTTGTTGCCTAAGTCAGTGAAAGGCAGCCTTCTCCCCAGCTGCTTAGGCTAGAGATCCTTAAAGCCATCCTTGATCACTGCCTCTGTCTCACCAGCTGCTCAATCACGGAGCCCCTCCTTTCTGCCTCCTAGGTCTTCCTATGGAAGATCTTGACACTTCTCTCTGTCAC
>NW_027328858.1:0-49370 GCF_048564905.1 Vicugna pacos | reverse complement strand
GGTTCACAGAATGCATGTTTCCAGGTCCACCTGCCCCCTGGAGAAAGGCGTTGTATGGTCAGAGGCTGCAGTGAGGAGGCGGGACTGCCCCACTCAGACCCTGTATCAGCTCCCATTTCCTCATTGGCCGTTCCTCGTTTCCTTCTCTGGTACCCTGATAAAAAAGGTTAAGCTCATGTTTTTGACTGCTCCCGGGAGGCGGGAGAGGGGTGGTGAAGGGGCGGGGAAGGGGTGGTGCGGAGGCGGCTACAGGAAACGCAGAAGCTGGGGGGAACGGGTGGCCAGGCAGGCCTGTGAATTTCCACTCTGTGGCAAATTAAGCCTGCTCTGGGGTGCCCCCTGCTGCCACAGGGTGCCAATTGCCATAGCTCCAAGTGAGTCAAATACTGAGAGCCATCCTCAAATGGAAAGACAGAGAGACAAAAACATAAACAGACACACACACACACAAACACACACACTACACTCCTTCTCTTCCTCCAATAGGTAGATAGGTACATAAATTAACATCCCCCTCCAATAGACACACAAGTAAAAAGTCACACGTGGCTACTGCTATGCCTCCACTAGATGGATAGATAGATAAATAGATAGATAGATAGATAGATAGATAGATAGATAGATAGATAGATAGATAGATAGATAGATAGATAGACAGACAGACAGGCAAATAGAGAAACATAGTCGTTGGCTCCTCCTCCGCTAGGTAAAAAGAGAGACAGACACGTAGACTAGCTTCTTCCATTCTCGAATATATAGGCATTCAGGCAGGTAGTCAGACAGACAGACAAAGTAGAGATATGCGGTATGAGGAAGGGGTTCGATGGTGGCGACCGGGGAATAGGGTGCCCTTGGCGAGCCAGAGGATATTTTTGCATGTCCCTAGCTGCCTTGCCTGGGGTTGGCATCCGCTCCCCCAAGTTCACCGGACTCAAACCTTTGAAGTCTCCCTGCTGCTGGGAGCGGGCGTGGTGAGCTCAGGGGAAGAGGTCGGCAGCAGAGGCGGAGACAGAGGCTGCACAGCAGCAAACGGGGATGCCTCGGCGGCTTGGTCATTTTCCTCCCAACTCCACCTCTTCTGCCCTCGGGGCGGCCTCTGCTAAGCCAGGTTTCCGGGATTTAGTTCTCCTTGCCAGCCAGGTCCTGGGATGCTGGTGAGGTGACTTCAGAGGACAGGGACGTGGTGGGGAGCGGACTGCCTCTGATCAGCCGATCAGTTGGCTCCCATCTCCACAACGGCCTGGCCTGGGGGCGGCCTCTCCTGCCCCAGGTTCACCGTATGCATGTTTCCATGTCAGCGTCCGCCCTGGAGGCAGGCGCGGTGCGATCAGGGGCTGCAGCGAGTAGTCGGGGCTGCCCCACCGAGCCCCTGTTATTGCTCAGATCTCCCCCTTGGCCGTTTCTAGGGTTGATCTCTGCTACCCTAGGTACACGAGGTGCACATCTTTGCGTTTCCCGGCTCCCGGGAGGCGGGCAGGGGTGGCCTGTGGGCGTGGCGGGGGCGGGGCTGGGGCGGGGCCGTGGCGGAAACAGAGAGGGCAGAAGCAGGAGGCATGGGCTGCCCAGGCAAGCCTGTGGGTTTCTATCCGGTGTCCCCCTCAGCCTGTAGTTGGGGCGCCCCCTGCTGCTTCAGGGTGGCAATTGCCATCCCCCCCAAGTGGCACCAATACTGGGATTCTTCCTCCATTAGACACACAGAGAGACAAAGAAATAGACAGACAGACACACTAGCCTCTTCCTCCACTTAGAAACAGCCACATATCCTAACCTCCTCTTCCTCATGCATTCTATAGGCAGACACATACATACATAGGCAGACACCCACAGACACACACATACACACACTGGCGTCCTACTTCTCCTCAATTAATCAGGGAGTGTGACACACTAATCTCCTCCTCCATTAGATAATAGATAGAGAAACGTAATAGACTCTTCCTCCTCCTCCTTCAGAAAGATAGTCACTGAGATTGACCGATACACACACTAGCCTCTATGTTCTCCTGTAGAGAGACAGACTGATTGCCAGACACTTTGGAATCCTTCTTCTTCTCCATTAGATAATAATACAGACACAATCATAGACTCACAGACCGACATACACACTAGTCTTCCCTTCCTCTGACCGACAGAAAGATAGACACTGTAGCCTCCTTCTTCTCGACTAGATAAACGTACATATATAGATATGTGATACATAGACAGAGAGACAGACATACTAGCTTACTCCTCCTCCGTTAGATGCACACATAGACTGATAGACACATACAGTAGAATCCCCCCACTCTACTTTCAGGTACATTGATACACAGACCCGCGCTCACACACACACACACACAGACACACACACACACACATACACGGTAGCATCCTCCTGTTCTTCAAATTGGTATTTATGTAGATAGACACACTAACCTAATCCTCCAATACACAGACAAATAAAACGGCACACTAGCCTACAGGTTTGCCTCCTTTAGATAGATAGATAGTTAGGTAGATTAATAGATATATAGATAGATAGTTAGATAGGCAGGCAGAGAGACATACTAGTCTCCTCCTCCTCCGTTAGATAAACAGACGGGCACACACAAAGGCTTGCCTCTCCCATCCTCCAATAGGCAGGCAGTCAAGCAGGCAGTCAGACAGACTGACACACTAGAGGTGGGGTGCGGTCTGTGGACCGGGTTAAGAAGCGTTCTCCTGGGAGAGTTGTGCCACTGGCGAGTAATAGGATTCTATCCCATGTCCCTAACTGCCTTGCCTGAGGGCGGCCTCCGCTCCCCCAAATTCGTTGGGCTCAAGCCTTTGAACTTAGCCTGCTCCTGGGAGCACGCATGGTAAGGCTAGGGGAAGAGGTCATGGGCAGATATGGAGGCGGCACAGCAGCTAAGGGGGATGCATCGGCGACTCGGTCATTTTCCTACCATCTCCCCCTCTCCTGGCCTCAGGGTGGCCTCTGCTACACCAGGTGTGCGGGATTTAATTCTCCCTGTCTGCCAGGTCCTGGGAGGCAGCTGAGGTGATCTCTGGGTACAGGGACGTCGAGGGGAGCGGACTACATCTGGTGAGTCGATCAGTTTGCTCCCATCTCCACAAGGGCCTGTCCTGGGGGCGGGCTCTCCTGCCCCGGGTTCACAGTATCCATGTTTCCATGTGAGCCTGCGCCCCGCAGGCAATCCCGGTGTGATTAGGGGCTGCAGTGAGGAGGCGGAACTGCCCCACCGAGCCCCTGTATTTGCTCCGATCTCCGCCTTGCCGGTCCTAGGGTTGGTTTCTGCTAGCCTAGGTACTCGAGGTGCACATCTCTGTGTTTCCCGGCTCCCGTGAGGCAGGTGTGCGATGGGGCGCGCGGAGGGTGCCAGGCTGGGGCTTGGCGCGGGCGGCTATAGAGAGGGCGGAAGCGGGAGGCACGGGCGGCCCAGGCAAGCCTGTGGATTTCCATGCAGTGTCCCCCTCAGCCTGCAATGGGGCCGCCCTCTGCTGCTACAGGGTGGCACTTGCCATCCCTCCAGGTGAGTCAAATACTGAGAGCCAACCTCCATTAGAAAGACAGAGAGACAAATACATAGACAGACAGACAGACAGACTCACACACACACACACACACACACACACACACTAGCCTCCTTCTCTTCCTCCAATAGGTAGATACGTTGATATACAAACTAACCTCCTCCTCCAACAGTCACACAAGTAAAAAGTCACACGTGACAACTGCTATGCCTCCACTAGATGGATAGATAGATAGATAGAGAGAGAGAGAGAGAGAGAGAGAGAGAGAGAGATAGAGAGAGAGATAGAGAGATACATAGAGAGATACATAGAGAGATACATAGATATATATGCAGGCAAGGAGATAGACATGCTAGTCTCCTCCTCCTCCGTTAGATAAACAGAGAGATAAACACATAGGCTAGCCTCTCCCATCCTCCAATAGATAGACAGTCAGGCTGGAAGTCAGACACACAGACTCACTAGAGGCGGGGTGCGGTCTGGGTTGGGGTCGGCGGCGGTGACAGGGAATTAGGATGCCCCTGGCAAGACAGAGAATTTTCTCCCTTGTCCCTAGCTGCCTTGCCTGGGGGGCCTCAACTCCTCCAGATTCATAGGATTCTGCCCACCTGCCCCCGGGCCTGCTCCCCGGGCGAAGGCGTGGTGAGGGCCTGGGAAGAGGTAGGGGGCAGAGGAGAGGAAGCACAGCAGCTAAGGGGCATGCTTCGGCGACTTGGTCATTTTGCTCCCATCTCCCCTTCTCCTGGGCTCTGGGCAGCATCTACTCCCCAGGTTTGTGGGAGTTAAGTCTCCTTGTCAGCCAGGTTATGGGATGATGGTGAGGTGAGTTCAGGGGACAGATACGTAGCAGGCAGTGGACTGCCCAGGCTGAGACGATCAGTTCGCACACATCTCTAAAGGGGCTTGGGCTGGGGGCGGAATCTCCTGCCAAGGTTCACAGAATGCATGTTTCCAGGTCCACCTGCCCCCTGGAGAAAGGCATTCTATGGTCAGAGGCTGCAGTGAGGAGGCGGGGCTGCACCACCCAGACCCTGTATCAGCTCCCATTTCCTCCTTGGCCGTTCCTGGGGTCCCTCTCTGGTACCCTGATAAAAAAGGTTAAGCTCATGTTTTGGCCTGATCCCGGGAGGCAGGAGAGGGGTGGTGAAGGGGCGGGGATGGGGCGGTGCGGTGGCGGCTACAGGAAACGCAGAAGCTGGGGGCAACGGGTGGCCAGGCAGGCCTGTGAATTTCCACTCTGTGGCAAATTAAGCCTGCTCTGGGGTGCCCCCTGCTGCCACAGGGTGCCAATTGCCATCGCTCCAGGTGAGTCAAATACTGAGAGCCATCCTCAAATGGAAAGACAGAGAGACAAATACATAGACAGACACACACACACACACACACACACACACACACACACACACACACACACACTAGCCTCCTTCTCTTCCTCCAATAGGTAGATACGTTGATATACAAACTAACCTCCAACTCCAACAGTCACACAAGTAAACAGTCACACGTGGCTACTGCTATGCCTCCACTAGATGGATGGATGGATAGATAGATAGATAGATAGATAGATAGACAGACAGACAGACAGACAGACAGACAGATATACAGGCAAATAGAGAAACATAGTCGTCGGCTCCTCCTCCGTTAGGTAAAACGAGAGACAGACACGTAGACTAGCCTCTTCCATTCTCGAATATAAAGGCTTTCAGGCAGTTAGTCAGACAGACAGACAAAGTAGAGATATGCGGTATGGGGAAGGGGTTCGACGGCGGCGACCGGGGAATAGGATGCCCTTGGCGAGCCAGAGGATATTTTTGCATGTCCCTAGCTGCCTTGCCTGGGGTTGGCATCCGCTCCCCCAAGTTCACCGGACTCAAACCTTTGAAGTCTCCCTGCTGCTGGGAGCGGGCGTGGTGAGCTCAGGGGAAGAGGTCGGCAGCAGAGGTGGAGGCGGCACAGCAGCAAACGGGGATGCCTCGGCGGCTTGGTCATTTTCCTCCCAGCTCCACCTCTTCTGCCCTCGGGGCGGCCTCTGCTAAGCCAGGTTTCCGGGATTTAGTTCTCCTTGTCAGCCAGGTCCTGGGATGCTGGTGAGGTGACTTCAGAGGACAGGGACGTGGTGGGGAGCGGACTGCCTCTGATCAGCCGATCAGTTGGCTCCCATCTCCACAACGGCCTGGCCTGGGGGCGGCCTCTCCTGCCCCAGGTTCACCGTATGCATGTTTCCATGTCAGCGTCCGCCCTGGAGGCAGGCGCGGTGCGATCAGGGGCTGCAGTGAGTAGTCGGGGCTGCCCCACCGAGCCCCTGTTATTGCTCAGATCTCCCCCTTGGCCGGTTCTAGGGTTGATCTCTGCTACCCTAGGTACACGACGTGCACATCTTGGCGTTTCCCGGCTCCCGGGAGGTGGGCAGGGGTGGCCTGTGGGCGTGGCGGGGGCGGGGCCGGGGCGGGGCCGTGGCGGAAACAGAGAGGGCAGAAGCAGGAGGCATGGGCTGCCCAGGCAAGCCTGTGGGTTTCTATCCAGTGTCCCCCTCAGCCTGTAGTTGGGGCGCCCCCTGCTGCTTCAGGGTGGCAATTGCCATCCCCCCAAGTGGCACGAATACTGGGATTCTTCCTACTTTAGACACACAGAGAGACAAATAAATAGACACACAGACACACTAGCCTCTTCCTCCATTCAGAAACAGCCATATATCCTAACCTAAAGCTCTTCATCCATTAAATTGTTAGACAGATACATACATACTCAGACACAAACACACACGCACCCCCCCACACACACACACACACTCTAGCCTCCTCCTGGTCATAAATTACGCAGGTTCATAGACACACTAATCTCCTCCTCCATTAGATAATACTTAGACAAACTTAATAGACTTTTTATCTTCCTCCATTAGATACATAGTCAGTGAGATTGATGGATACACACACAAGCCTCTAACTACACCTGCTAGAGAGACACACAGATAGCCAGACACACGGGCCTCCTCCTTCTTCTCGATTAGATATAATTTCATACTTGGATATCTTATACATAAACAGACACACAGACAGACATACTAGCATTCTCCTCCTCCATTAGACGCATATAAAGACTCATAGACTGACACAGTAGCCTCCTCCCCCTTTACTTACAGATACATAGTAGACAGACCCGCACGCAAACACGCACACGCACACACATTGCCCTCCTCCGCTTGCTCAAATAGGTAGATAGGTAGACAGATACATGAACCTCCTCCTTCAACAGACAAAAAAATAAATGACACACTAGCCTACTCCTATGCCTCACCTAGATAAATAGATAGATAGAAAGATAGATAGAGGGATACATAGATATATATGCAGGCAAGGAGATAGACATGCTAGTCTCCTCCTCCTCCGTTAGATAAACAGAGAGATAAACACATAGAATATCCTCTCCCATCCTCCAATAGATAGACAGTCGGGTTGGAAGTCAGACACACAGACTCACTAGAGGCGGGGTGCGGTCTGGGTTGGGGTCGGCGGCGGTGACAGGGAATTAGGATGCCCCTGGCGAGACAGAGAATTTTCTCCCTTGTCCCTAGCTGCCTTGCCTGGGGGGGCCTCAACTCCTCCAGATTCATAGGATTCTGCCCACCTGCCCCCGGGCCTGCTCCCCGGGCGAAGGCGTGGTGAGGGCCTGGGAAGAGGTAGGGGGCAGAGGAGAGGAAGCACAGCAGCTAAGGGGCATGCTTCGGCGACTTGGTCATTTTGCTCCCATCTCCCCTTCTCCTGGGCTCTGGGCAGCATCTACTCCCCAGGTTTGTGGGAGTTAAGTCTCCTTGTCAGCCAGGTTATGGGATGATGGTGAGGTGAGTTCCGGGGACAGATAAGTAGCAGGCAGTGGACTGCCCAGGCTGAGACGATCAGTTCGGACACATCTCTAAAGGGGCTTGGGCTGGGGGCGGAAACTCCTGCCAAGGTTCACAGAATGCATGTTTCCAGGTCCACCTGCCCCCTGGAGAAAGGCGTTGTATGGTCAGAGGCTGCAGTGAGGAGGCGGGACTGCCCCACTCAGACCCTGTATCAGCTCCCATTTCCTCATTGGCCGTTCCTCGTTTCCTTCTCTGGTACCCTGATAAAAAAGGTTAAGCTCATGTTTTTGACTGCTCCCGGGAGGCGGGAGAGGGGTGGTGAAGGGGCGGGGAAGGGGTGGTGCGGAGGCGGCTACAGGAAACGCAGAAGCTGGGGGGAACGGGTGGCCAGGCAGGCCTGTGAATTTCCACTCTGTGGCAAATTAAGCCTGCTCTGGGGTGCCCCCTGCTGCCACAGGGTGCCAATTGCCATAGCTCCAAGTGAGTCAAATACTGAGAGCCATCCTCAAATGGAAAGACAGAGAGACAAAAACATAAACAGACACACACACACACAAACACACACACTACACTCCTTCTCTTCCTCCAATAGGTAGATAGGTACATAAATTAACATCCCCCTCCAATAGACACACAAGTAAAAAGTCACACGTGGCTACTGCTATGCCTCCACTAGATGGATAGATAGATAAATAGATAGATAGATAGATAGATAGATAGATAGATAGATAGATAGATAGATAGATAGATAGACAGACAGACAGGCAAATAGAGAAACATAGTCGTTGGCTCCTCCTCCGCTAGGTAAAAAGAGAGACAGACACGTAGACTAGCTTCTTCCATTCTCGAATATATAGGCATTCAGGCAGGTAGTCAGACAGACAGACAAAGTAGAGATATGCGGTATGAGGAAGGGGTTCGATGGTGGCGACCGGGGAATAGGGTGCCCTTGGCGAGCCAGAGGATATTTTTGCATGTCCCTAGCTGCCTTGCCTGGGGTTGGCATCCGCTCCCCCAAGTTCACCGGACTCAAACCTTTGAAGTCTCCCTGCTGCTGGGAGCGGGCGTGGTGAGCTCAGGGGAAGAGGTCGGCAGCAGAGGCGGAGACAGAGGCTGCACAGCAGCAAACGGGGATGCCTCGGCGGCTTGGTCATTTTCCTCCCAACTCCACCTCTTCTGCCCTCGGGGCGGCCTCTGCTAAGCCAGGTTTCCGGGATTTAGTTCTCCTTGCCAGCCAGGTCCTGGGATGCTGGTGAGGTGACTTCAGAGGACAGGGACGTGGTGGGGAGCGGACTGCCTCTGATCAGCCGATCAGTTGGCTCCCATCTCCACAACGGCCTGGCCTGGGGGCGGCCTCTCCTGCCCCAGGTTCACCGTATGCATGTTTCCATGTCAGCGTCCGCCCTGGAGGCAGGCGCGGTGCGATCAGGGGCTGCAGCGAGTAGTCGGGGCTGCCCCACCGAGCCCCTGTTATTGCTCAGATCTCCCCCTTGGCCGTTTCTAGGGTTGATCTCTGCTACCCTAGGTACACGAGGTGCACATCTTTGCGTTTCCCGGCTCCCGGGAGGCGGGCAGGGGTGGCCTGTGGGCGTGGCGGGGGCGGGGCTGGGGCGGGGCCGTGGCGGAAACAGAGAGGGCAGAAGCAGGAGGCATGGGCTGCCCAGGCAAGCCTGTGGGTTTCTATCCGGTGTCCCCCTCAGCCTGTAGTTGGGGCGCCCCCTGCTGCTTCAGGGTGGCAATTGCCATCCCCCCCAAGTGGCACCAATACTGGGATTCTTCCTCCATTAGACACACAGAGAGACAAAGAAATAGACAGACAGACACACTAGCCTCTTCCTCCACTTAGAAACAGCCACATATCCTAACCTCCTCTTCCTCATGCATTCTATAGGCAGACACATACATACATAGGCAGACACCCACAGACACACACATACACACACTGGCGTCCTACTTCTCCTCAATTAATCAGGGAGTGTGACACACTAATCTCCTCCTCCATTAGATAATAGATAGAGAAACGTAATAGACTCTTCCTCCTCCTCCTTCAGAAAGATAGTCACTGAGATTGACCGATACACACACTAGCCTCTATGTTCTCCTGTAGAGAGACAGACTGATTGCCAGACACTTTGGAATCCTTCTTCTTCTCCATTAGATAATAATACAGACACAATCATAGACTCACAGACCGACATACACACTAGTCTTCCCTTCCTCTGACCGACAGAAAGATAGACACTGTAGCCTCCTTCTTCTCGACTAGATAAACGTACATATATAGATATGTGATACATAGACAGAGAGACAGACATACTAGCTTACTCCTCCTCCGTTAGATGCACACATAGACTGATAGACACATACAGTAGAATCCCCCCACTCTACTTTCAGGTACATTGATACACAGACCCGCGCTCACACACACACACACACAGACACACACACACACACATACACGGTAGCATCCTCCTGTTCTTCAAATTGGTATTTATGTAGATAGACACACTAACCTAATCCTCCAATACACAGACAAATAAAACGGCACACTAGCCTACAGGTTTGCCTCCTTTAGATAGATAGATAGTTAGGTAGATTAATAGATATATAGATAGATAGTTAGATAGGCAGGCAGAGAGACATACTAGTCTCCTCCTCCTCCGTTAGATAAACAGACGGGCACACACAAAGGCTTGCCTCTCCCATCCTCCAATAGGCAGGCAGTCAAGCAGGCAGTCAGACAGACTGACACACTAGAGGTGGGGTGCGGTCTGTGGACCGGGTTAAGAAGCGTTCTCCTGGGAGAGTTGTGCCACTGGCGAGTAATAGGATTCTATCCCATGTCCCTAACTGCCTTGCCTGAGGGCGGCCTCCGCTCCCCCAAATTCGTTGGGCTCAAGCCTTTGAACTTAGCCTGCTCCTGGGAGCACGCATGGTAAGGCTAGGGGAAGAGGTCATGGGCAGATATGGAGGCGGCACAGCAGCTAAGGGGGATGCATCGGCGACTCGGTCATTTTCCTACCATCTCCCCCTCTCCTGGCCTCAGGGTGGCCTCTGCTACACCAGGTGTGCGGGATTTAATTCTCCCTGTCTGCCAGGTCCTGGGAGGCAGCTGAGGTGATCTCTGGGTACAGGGACGTCGAGGGGAGCGGACTACATCTGGTGAGTCGATCAGTTTGCTCCCATCTCCACAAGGGCCTGTCCTGGGGGCGGGCTCTCCTGCCCCGGGTTCACAGTATCCATGTTTCCATGTGAGCCTGCGCCCCGCAGGCAATCCCGGTGTGATTAGGGGCTGCAGTGAGGAGGCGGAACTGCCCCACCGAGCCCCTGTATTTGCTCCGATCTCCGCCTTGCCGGTCCTAGGGTTGGTTTCTGCTAGCCTAGGTACTCGAGGTGCACATCTCTGTGTTTCCCGGCTCCCGTGAGGCAGGTGTGCGATGGGGCGCGCGGAGGGTGCCAGGCTGGGGCTTGGCGCGGGCGGCTATAGAGAGGGCGGAAGCGGGAGGCACGGGCGGCCCAGGCAAGCCTGTGGATTTCCATGCAGTGTCCCCCTCAGCCTGCAATGGGGCCGCCCTCTGCTGCTACAGGGTGGCACTTGCCATCCCTCCAGGTGAGTCAAATACTGAGAGCCAACCTCCATTAGAAAGACAGAGAGACAAATACATAGACAGACAGACAGACAGACTCACACACACACACACACACACACACACACACTAGCCTCCTTCTCTTCCTCCAATAGGTAGATACGTTGATATACAAACTAACCTCCTCCTCCAACAGTCACACAAGTAAAAAGTCACACGTGACAACTGCTATGCCTCCACTAGATGGATAGATAGATAGATAGATAGAGAGAGAGAGAGAGAGAGAGAGAGAGAGATAGAGAGAGAGATAGAGAGATACATAGAGAGATACATAGAGAGATACATAGATATATATGCAGGCAAGGAGATAGACATGCTAGTCTCCTCCTCCTCCGTTAGATAAACAGAGAGATAAACACATAGGCTAGCCTCTCCCATCCTCCAATAGATAGACAGTCAGGCTGGAAGTCAGACACACAGACTCACTAGAGGCGGGGTGCGGTCTGGGTTGGGGTCGGCGGCGGTGACAGGGAATTAGGATGCCCCTGGCAAGACAGAGAATTTTCTCCCTTGTCCCTAGCTGCCTTGCCTGGGGGGCCTCAACTCCTCCAGATTCATAGGATTCTGCCCACCTGCCCCCGGGCCTGCTCCCCGGGCGAAGGCGTGGTGAGGGCCTGGGAAGAGGTAGGGGGCAGAGGAGAGGAAGCACAGCAGCTAAGGGGCATGCTTCGGCGACTTGGTCATTTTGCTCCCATCTCCCCTTCTCCTGGGCTCTGGGCAGCATCTACTCCCCAGGTTTGTGGGAGTTAAGTCTCCTTGTCAGCCAGGTTATGGGATGATGGTGAGGTGAGTTCAGGGGACAGATACGTAGCAGGCAGTGGACTGCCCAGGCTGAGACGATCAGTTCGCACACATCTCTAAAGGGGCTTGGGCTGGGGGCGGAATCTCCTGCCAAGGTTCACAGAATGCATGTTTCCAGGTCCACCTGCCCCCTGGAGAAAGGCATTCTATGGTCAGAGGCTGCAGTGAGGAGGCGGGGCTGCACCACCCAGACCCTGTATCAGCTCCCATTTCCTCCTTGGCCGTTCCTGGGGTCCCTCTCTGGTACCCTGATAAAAAAGGTTAAGCTCATGTTTTGGCCTGATCCCGGGAGGCAGGAGAGGGGTGGTGAAGGGGCGGGGATGGGGCGGTGCGGTGGCGGCTACAGGAAACGCAGAAGCTGGGGGCAACGGGTGGCCAGGCAGGCCTGTGAATTTCCACTCTGTGGCAAATTAAGCCTGCTCTGGGGTGCCCCCTGCTGCCACAGGGTGCCAATTGCCATCGCTCCAGGTGAGTCAAATACTGAGAGCCATCCTCAAATGGAAAGACAGAGAGACAAATACATAGACAGACACACACACAAACACACACACACACACACACACACACACACACACACACACACTAGCCTCCTTCTCTTCCTCCAATAGGTAGATACGTTGATATACAAACTAACCTCCAACTCCAACAGTCACACAAGTAAACAGTCACACGTGGCTACTGCTATGCCTCCACTAGATGGATGGATGGATAGATAGATAGATAGATAGATAGATAGACAGACAGACAGACAGACAGACAGACAGATATACAGGCAAATAGAGAAACATAGTCGTCGGCTCCTCCTCCGTTAGGTAAAACGAGAGACAGACACGTAGACTAGCCTCTTCCATTCTCGAATATAAAGGCTTTCAGGCAGTTAGTCAGACAGACAGACAAAGTAGAGATATGCGGTATGGGGAAGGGGTTCGACGGCGGCGACCGGGGAATAGGATGCCCTTGGCGAGCCAGAGGATATTTTTGCATGTCCCTAGCTGCCTTGCCTGGGGTTGGCATCCGCTCCCCCAAGTTCACCGGACTCAAACCTTTGAAGTCTCCCTGCTGCTGGGAGCGGGCGTGGTGAGCTCAGGGGAAGAGGTCGGCAGCAGAGGTGGAGGCGGCACAGCAGCAAACGGGGATGCCTCGGCGGCTTGGTCATTTTCCTCCCAGCTCCACCTCTTCTGCCCTCGGGGCGGCCTCTGCTAAGCCAGGTTTCCGGGATTTAGTTCTCCTTGTCAGCCAGGTCCTGGGATGCTGGTGAGGTGACTTCAGAGGACAGGGACGTGGTGGGGAGCGGACTGCCTCTGATCAGCCGATCAGTTGGCTCCCATCTCCACAACGGCCTGGCCTGGGGGCGGCCTCTCCTGCCCCAGGTTCACCGTATGCATGTTTCCATGTCAGCGTCCGCCCTGGAGGCAGGCGCGGTGCGATCAGGGGCTGCAGTGAGTAGTCGGGGCTGCCCCACCGAGCCCCTGTTATTGCTCAGATCTCCCCCTTGGCCGGTTCTAGGGTTGATCTCTGCTACCCTAGGTACACGACGTGCACATCTTGGCGTTTCCCGGCTCCCGGGAGGTGGGCAGGGGTGGCCTGTGGGCGTGGCGGGGGCGGGGCCGGGGCGGGGCCGTGGCGGAAACAGAGAGGGCAGAAGCAGGAGGCATGGGCTGCCCAGGCAAGCCTGTGGGTTTCTATCCAGTGTCCCCCTCAGCCTGTAGTTGGGGCGCCCCCTGCTGCTTCAGGGTGGCAATTGCCATCCCCCCAAGTGGCACGAATACTGGGATTCTTCCTACTTTAGACACACAGAGAGACAAATAAATAGACACACAGACACACTAGCCTCTTCCTCCATTCAGAAACAGCCATATATCCTAACCTAAAGCTCTTCATCCATTAAATTGTTAGACAGATACATACATACTCAGACACAAACACACACGCACCCCCCCACACACACACACACACTCTAGCCTCCTCCTGGTCATAAATTACGCAGGTTCATAGACACACTAATCTCCTCCTCCATTAGATAATACTTAGACAAACTTAATAGACTTTTTATCTTCCTCCATTAGATACATAGTCAGTGAGATTGATGGATACACACACAAGCCTCTAACTACACCTGCTAGAGAGACACACAGATAGCCAGACACACGGGCCTCCTCCTTCTTCTCGATTAGATATAATTTCATACTTGGATATCTTATACATAAACAGACACACAGACAGACATACTAGCATTCTCCTCCTCCATTAGACGCATATAAAGACTCATAGACTGACACAGTAGCCTCCTCCCCCTTTACTTACAGATACATAGTAGACAGACCCGCACGCAAACACGCACACGCACACACATTGCCCTCCTCCGCTTGCTCAAATAGGTAGATAGGTAGACAGATACATGAACCTCCTCCTTCAACAGACAAAAAAATAAATGACACACTAGCCTACTCCTATGCCTCACCTAGATAAATAGATAGATAGAAAGATAGATAGAGGGATACATAGATATATATGCAGGCAAGGAGATAGACATGCTAGTCTCCTCCTCCTCCGTTAGATAAACAGAGAGATAAACACATAGAATATCCTCTCCCATCCTCCAATAGATAGACAGTCGGGTTGGAAGTCAGACACACAGACTCACTAGAGGCGGGGTGCGGTCTGGGTTGGGGTCGGCGGCGGTGACAGGGAATTAGGATGCCCCTGGCGAGACAGAGAATTTTCTCCCTTGTCCCTAGCTGCCTTGCCTGGGGGGGCCTCAACTCCTCCAGATTCATAGGATTCTGCCCACCTGCCCCCGGGCCTGCTCCCCGGGCGAAGGCGTGGTGAGGGCCTGGGAAGAGGTAGGGGGCAGAGGAGAGGAAGCACAGCAGCTAAGGGGCATGCTTCGGCGACTTGGTCATTTTGCTCCCATCTCCCCTTCTCCTGGGCTCTGGGCAGCATCTACTCCCCAGGTTTGTGGGAGTTAAGTCTCCTTGTCAGCCAGGTTATGGGATGATGGTGAGGTGAGTTCCGGGGACAGATAAGTAGCAGGCAGTGGACTGCCCAGGCTGAGACGATCAGTTCGGACACATCTCTAAAGGGGCTTGGGCTGGGGGCGGAAACTCCTGCCAAGGTTCACAGAATGCATGTTTCCAGGTCCACCTGCCCCCTGGAGAAAGGCGTTGTATGGTCAGAGGCTGCAGTGAGGAGGCGGGACTGCCCCACTCAGACCCTGTATCAGCTCCCATTTCCTCATTGGCCGTTCCTCGTTTCCTTCTCTGGTACCCTGATAAAAAAGGTTAAGCTCATGTTTTTGACTGCTCCCGGGAGGCGGGAGAGGGGTGGTGAAGGGGCGGGGAAGGGGTGGTGCGGAGGCGGCTACAGGAAACGCAGAAGCTGGGGGGAACGGGTGGCCAGGCAGGCCTGTGAATTTCCACTCTGTGGCAAATTAAGCCTGCTCTGGGGTGCCCCCTGCTGCCACAGGGTGCCAATTGCCATAGCTCCAAGTGAGTCAAATACTGAGAGCCATCCTCAAATGGAAAGACAGAGAGACAAAAACATAAACAGACACACACACACACAAACACACACACTACACTCCTTCTCTTCCTCCAATAGGTAGATAGGTACATAAATTAACATCCCCCTCCAATAGACACACAAGTAAAAAGTCACACGTGGCTACTGCTATGCCTCCACTAGATGGATAGATAGATAAATAGATAGATAGATAGATAGATAGATAGATAGATAGATAGATAGATAGATAGATAGACAGACAGACAGGCAAATAGAGAAACATAGTCGTTGGCTCCTCCTCCGCTAGGTAAAAAGAGAGACAGACACGTAGACTAGCTTCTTCCATTCTCGAATATATAGGCATTCAGGCAGGTAGTCAGACAGACAGACAAAGTAGAGATATGCGGTATGAGGAAGGGGTTCGATGGTGGCGACCGGGGAATAGGGTGCCCTTGGCGAGCCAGAGGATATTTTTGCATGTCCCTAGCTGCCTTGCCTGGGGTTGGCATCCGCTCCCCCAAGTTCACCGGACTCAAACCTTTGAAGTCTCCCTGCTGCTGGGAGCGGGCGTGGTGAGCTCAGGGGAAGAGGTCGGCAGCAGAGGCGGAGACAGAGGCTGCACAGCAGCAAACGGGGATGCCTCGGCGGCTTGGTCATTTTCCTCCCAACTCCACCTCTTCTGCCCTCGGGGCGGCCTCTGCTAAGCCAGGTTTCCGGGATTTAGTTCTCCTTGCCAGCCAGGTCCTGGGATGCTGGTGAGGTGACTTCAGAGGACAGGGACGTGGTGGGGAGCGGACTGCCTCTGATCAGCCGATCAGTTGGCTCCCATCTCCACAACGGCCTGGCCTGGGGGCGGCCTCTCCTGCCCCAGGTTCACCGTATGCATGTTTCCATGTCAGCGTCCGCCCTGGAGGCAGGCGCGGTGCGATCAGGGGCTGCAGCGAGTAGTCGGGGCTGCCCCACCGAGCCCCTGTTATTGCTCAGATCTCCCCCTTGGCCGTTTCTAGGGTTGATCTCTGCTACCCTAGGTACACGAGGTGCACATCTTTGCGTTTCCCGGCTCCCGGGAGGCGGGCAGGGGTGGCCTGTGGGCGTGGCGGGGGCGGGGCTGGGGCGGGGCCGTGGCGGAAACAGAGAGGGCAGAAGCAGGAGGCATGGGCTGCCCAGGCAAGCCTGTGGGTTTCTATCCGGTGTCCCCCTCAGCCTGTAGTTGGGGCGCCCCCTGCTGCTTCAGGGTGGCAATTGCCATCCCCCCCAAGTGGCACCAATACTGGGATTCTTCCTCCATTAGACACACAGAGAGACAAAGAAATAGACAGACAGACACACTAGCCTCTTCCTCCACTTAGAAACAGCCACATATCCTAACCTCCTCTTCCTCATGCATTCTATAGGCAGACACATACATACATAGGCAGACACCCACAGACACACACATACACACACTGGCGTCCTACTTCTCCTCAATTAATCAGGGAGTGTGACACACTAATCTCCTCCTCCATTAGATAATAGATAGAGAAACGTAATAGACTCTTCCTCCTCCTCCTTCAGAAAGATAGTCACTGAGATTGACCGATACACACACTAGCCTCTATGTTCTCCTGTAGAGAGACAGACTGATTGCCAGACACTTTGGAATCCTTCTTCTTCTCCATTAGATAATAATACAGACACAATCATAGACTCACAGACCGACATACACACTAGTCTTCCCTTCCTCTGACCGACAGAAAGATAGACACTGTAGCCTCCTTCTTCTCGACTAGATAAACGTACATATATAGATATGTGATACATAGACAGAGAGACAGACATACTAGCTTACTCCTCCTCCGTTAGATGCACACATAGACTGATAGACACATACAGTAGAATCCCCCCACTCTACTTTCAGGTACATTGATACACAGACCCGCGCTCACACACACACACACACAGACACACACACACACACATACACGGTAGCATCCTCCTGTTCTTCAAATTGGTATTTATGTAGATAGACACACTAACCTAATCCTCCAATACACAGACAAATAAAACGGCACACTAGCCTACAGGTTTGCCTCCTTTAGATAGATAGATAGTTAGGTAGATTAATAGATATATAGATAGATAGTTAGATAGGCAGGCAGAGAGACATACTAGTCTCCTCCTCCTCCGTTAGATAAACAGACGGGCACACACAAAGGCTTGCCTCTCCCATCCTCCAATAGGCAGGCAGTCAAGCAGGCAGTCAGACAGACTGACACACTAGAGGTGGGGTGCGGTCTGTGGACCGGGTTAAGAAGCGTTCTCCTGGGAGAGTTGTGCCACTGGCGAGTAATAGGATTCTATCCCATGTCCCTAACTGCCTTGCCTGAGGGCGGCCTCCGCTCCCCCAAATTCGTTGGGCTCAAGCCTTTGAACTTAGCCTGCTCCTGGGAGCACGCATGGTAAGGCTAGGGGAAGAGGTCATGGGCAGATATGGAGGCGGCACAGCAGCTAAGGGGGATGCATCGGCGACTCGGTCATTTTCCTACCATCTCCCCCTCTCCTGGCCTCAGGGTGGCCTCTGCTACACCAGGTGTGCGGGATTTAATTCTCCCTGTCTGCCAGGTCCTGGGAGGCAGCTGAGGTGATCTCTGGGTACAGGGACGTCGAGGGGAGCGGACTACATCTGGTGAGTCGATCAGTTTGCTCCCATCTCCACAAGGGCCTGTCCTGGGGGCGGGCTCTCCTGCCCCGGGTTCACAGTATCCATGTTTCCATGTGAGCCTGCGCCCCGCAGGCAATCCCGGTGTGATTAGGGGCTGCAGTGAGGAGGCGGAACTGCCCCACCGAGCCCCTGTATTTGCTCCGATCTCCGCCTTGCCGGTCCTAGGGTTGGTTTCTGCTAGCCTAGGTACTCGAGGTGCACATCTCTGTGTTTCCCGGCTCCCGTGAGGCAGGTGTGCGATGGGGCGCGCGGAGGGTGCCAGGCTGGGGCTTGGCGCGGGCGGCTATAGAGAGGGCGGAAGCGGGAGGCACGGGCGGCCCAGGCAAGCCTGTGGATTTCCATGCAGTGTCCCCCTCAGCCTGCAATGGGGCCGCCCTCTGCTGCTACAGGGTGGCACTTGCCATCCCTCCAGGTGAGTCAAATACTGAGAGCCAACCTCCATTAGAAAGACAGAGAGACAAATACATAGACAGACAGACAGACAGACTCACACACACACACACACACACACACACACACTAGCCTCCTTCTCTTCCTCCAATAGGTAGATACGTTGATATACAAACTAACCTCCTCCTCCAACAGTCACACAAGTAAAAAGTCACACGTGACAACTGCTATGCCTCCACTAGATGGATAGATAGATAGATAGAGAGAGAGAGAGAGAGAGAGAGAGAGAGAGAGATAGAGAGAGAGATAGAGAGATACATAGAGAGATACATAGAGAGATACATAGATATATATGCAGGCAAGGAGATAGACATGCTAGTCTCCTCCTCCTCCGTTAGATAAACAGAGAGATAAACACATAGGCTAGCCTCTCCCATCCTCCAATAGATAGACAGTCAGGCTGGAAGTCAGACACACAGACTCACTAGAGGCGGGGTGCGGTCTGGGTTGGGGTCGGCGGCGGTGACAGGGAATTAGGATGCCCCTGGCAAGACAGAGAATTTTCTCCCTTGTCCCTAGCTGCCTTGCCTGGGGGGCCTCAACTCCTCCAGATTCATAGGATTCTGCCCACCTGCCCCCGGGCCTGCTCCCCGGGCGAAGGCGTGGTGAGGGCCTGGGAAGAGGTAGGGGGCAGAGGAGAGGAAGCACAGCAGCTAAGGGGCATGCTTCGGCGACTTGGTCATTTTGCTCCCATCTCCCCTTCTCCTGGGCTCTGGGCAGCATCTACTCCCCAGGTTTGTGGGAGTTAAGTCTCCTTGTCAGCCAGGTTATGGGATGATGGTGAGGTGAGTTCAGGGGACAGATACGTAGCAGGCAGTGGACTGCCCAGGCTGAGACGATCAGTTCGCACACATCTCTAAAGGGGCTTGGGCTGGGGGCGGAATCTCCTGCCAAGGTTCACAGAATGCATGTTTCCAGGTCCACCTGCCCCCTGGAGAAAGGCATTCTATGGTCAGAGGCTGCAGTGAGGAGGCGGGGCTGCACCACCCAGACCCTGTATCAGCTCCCATTTCCTCCTTGGCCGTTCCTGGGGTCCCTCTCTGGTACCCTGATAAAAAAGGTTAAGCTCATGTTTTGGCCTGATCCCGGGAGGCAGGAGAGGGGTGGTGAAGGGGCGGGGATGGGGCGGTGCGGTGGCGGCTACAGGAAACGCAGAAGCTGGGGGCAACGGGTGGCCAGGCAGGCCTGTGAATTTCCACTCTGTGGCAAATTAAGTCTGCTCTGGGGTGCCCCCTGCTGCCACAGGGTGCCAATTGCCATCGCTCCAGGTGAGTCAAATACTGAGAGCCATCCTCAAATGGAAAGACAGAGAGACAAATACATAGACAGACACACACACAAACACACACACACACACACACACACACACACACACTAGCCTCCTTCTCTTCCTCCAATAGGTAGATACGTTGATATACAAACTAACCTCCAACTCCAACAGTCACACAAGTAAACAGTCACACGTGGCTACTGCTATGCCTCCACTAGATGGATGGATGGATAGATAGATAGATAGATAGATAGATAGATAGACAGACAGACAGACAGACAGACAGATATACAGGCAAATAGAGAAACATAGTCGTCGGCTCCTCCTCCGTTAGGTAAAACGAGAGACAGACACGTAGACTAGCCTCTTCCATTCTCGAATATATAGGCTTTCAGGCAGTTAGTCAGACAGACAGACAAAGTAGAGATATGCGGTATGGGGAAGGGGTTCGACGGCGGCGACCGGGGAATAGGATGCCCTTGGCGAGCCAGAGGATATTTTCCCATGTCCCTAGCTGCCTTGCCTGGTGTTGGCATCCGCTCCCCCAAGTTCACCGGACTCAAACCTTTGAAGTCTCCCTGCTGCTGGGAGCGGGCGTGGTGAGCTCAGGGGAAGAGGTCGGCAGCAGAGGTGGAGGCGGCACAGAAGCAAACGGGGATGCCTCGGCGGCTTGGTCATTTTCCTCCCAGCTCCACCTCTTCTGCCCTCGGGGCGGCCTCTGCTAAGCCAGGTTTCCGGGATTTAGTTCTCCTTGTCAGCCAGGTCCTGGGATGCTGGTGAGGTGACTTCAGAGGACAGGGACGTGGTGGGGAGCGGACTGCCTCTGATCAGCCGATCAGTTGGCTCCCATCTCCACAACGGCCTGGCCTGGGGGCGGCCTCTCCTGCCCCAGGTTCACCGTATGCATGTTTCCATGTCAGCGTCCGCCCTGGAGGCAGGCGCGGTGCGATCAGGGGCTGAAGTGAGTAGTCGGGGCTGCCCCACCGAGCCCCTGTTATTGCTCAGATCTCCCCCTTGGCCGGTTCTAGGGTTGATCTCTGCTACCCTAGGTACACGAGGTGCACATCTTGGCGTTTCCCGGCTCCCGGGAGGCGGGCAGGGGTGGCCTGTGGGCGTGGCGGGGGCGGGGCCGGGGCGGGGCCGTGGCGGAAACAGAGAGGGCAGAAGCAGGAGGCATGGGCTGCCCAGGCAAGCCTGTGGGTTTCTATCCAGTGTCCCCCTCAGCCTGTAGTTGGGGCGCCCCCTGCTGCTTCAGGGTGGCAATTGCCATCCCCCCAAGTGGCACGAATACTGGGATTCTTCCTACTTTAGACACACAGAGAGACAAATAAATAGACACACAGACACACTAGCCTCTTCCTCCATTCAGAAACAGCCATATATCCTAACCTAAAGCTCTTCATCCATTAAATTGTTAGACAGATACATACATACTCAGACACAAACACACACGCACCCCCCCACACACACACACACACTCTAGCCTCCTCCTGGTCATAAATTACGCAGGTTCATAGACACACTAATCTCCTCCTCCATTAGATAATACTTAGACAAACTTAATAGACTTTTTATCTTCCTCCATTAGATACATAGTCAGTGAGATTGATGGATACACACACAAGCCTCTAACTACACCTGCTAGAGAGACACACAGATAGCCAGACACACGGGCCTCCTCCTTCTTCTCGATTAGATATAATTTCATACTTGGATATCTTATACATAAACAGACACACAGACAGACATACTAGCATTCTCCTCCTCCATTAGACGCATATAAAGACTCATAGACTGACACAGTAGCCTCCTCCCCCTTTACTTACAGATACATAGTAGACAGACCCGCACGCAAACACGCACACGCACACACATTGCCCTCCTCCGCTTGCTCAAATAGGTAGATAGGTAGACAGATACATGAACCTCCTCCTTCAACAGACAAAAAAATAAATGACACACTAGCCTACTCCTATGCCTCACCTAGATAAATAGATAGATAGAAAGATAGATAGAGGGATACATAGATATATATGCAGGCAAGGAGATAGACATTCTAGTCTCCTCCTCCTCCGTTAGATAAACAGAGAGATAAACACATAGAATATCCTCTCCCATCCTCCAATAGATAGACAGTCGGGTTGGAAGTCAGACACACAGACTCACTAGAGGCGGGGTGCGGTCTGGGTTGGGGTCGGCGGCGGTGACAGGGAATTAGGATGCCCCTGGCGAGACAGAGAATTTTCTCCCTTGTCCCTAGCTGCCTTGCCTGGGGGGGCCTCAACTCCTCCAGATTCATAGGATTCTGCCCACCTGCCCCCGGGCCTGCTCCCCGGGCGAAGGCGTGGTGAGGGCCTGGGAAGAGGTAGGGGGCAGAGGAGAGGAAGCACAGCAGCTAAGGGGCATGCTTCGGCGACTTGGTCATTTTGCTCCCATCTCCCCTTCTCCTGGGCTCTGGGCAGCATCTACTCCCCAGGTTTGTGGGAGTTAAGTCTCCTTGTCAGCCAGGTTATGGGATGATGGTGAGGTGAGTTCCGGGGACAGATAAGTAGCAGGCAGTGGACTGCCCAGGCTGAGACGATCAGTTCGGACACATCTCTAAAGGGGCTTGGGCTGGGGGCGGAAACTCCTGCCAAGGTTCACAGAATGCATGTTTCCAGGTCCACCTGCCCCCTGGAGAAAGGCGTTGTATGGTCAGAGGCTGCAGTGAGGAGGCGGGACTGCCCCACTCAGACCCTGTATCAGCTCCCATTTCCTCATTGGCCGTTCCTCGTTTCCTTCTCTGGTACCCTGATAAAAAAGGTTAAGCTCATGTTTTTGACTGCTCCCGGGAGGCGGGAGAGGGGTGGTGAAGGGGCGGGGAAGGGGTGGTGCGGAGGCGGCTACAGGAAACGCAGAAGCTGGGGGGAACGGGTGGCCAGGCAGGCCTGTGAATTTCCACTCTGTGGCAAATTAAGCCTGCTCTGGGGTGCCCCCTGCTGCCACAGGGTGCCAATTGCCATAGCTCCAAGTGAGTCAAATACTGAGAGCCATCCTCAAATGGAAAGACAGAGAGACAAAAACATAAACAGACACACACACACACAAACACACACACTACACTCCTTCTCTTCCTCCAATAGGTAGATAGGTACATAAATTAACATCCCCCTCCAATAGACACACAAGTAAAAAGTCACACGTGGCTACTGCTATGCCTCCACTAGATGGATAGATAGATAAATAGATAGATAGATAGATAGATAGATAGATAGATAGATAGATAGATAGATAGATAGACAGACAGACAGGCAAATAGAGAAACATAGTCGTTGGCTCCTCCTCCGCTAGGTAAAAAGAGAGACAGACACGTAGACTAGCTTCTTCCATTCTCGAATATATAGGCATTCAGGCAGGTAGTCAGACAGACAGACAAAGTAGAGATATGCGGTATGAGGAAGGGGTTCGATGGTGGCGACCGGGGAATAGGGTGCCCTTGGCGAGCCAGAGGATATTTTTGCATGTCCCTAGCTGCCTTGCCTGGGGTTGGCATCCGCTCCCCCAAGTTCACCGGACTCAAACCTTTGAAGTCTCCCTGCTGCTGGGAGCGGGCGTGGTGAGCTCAGGGGAAGAGGTCGGCAGCAGAGGCGGAGACAGAGGCTGCACAGCAGCAAACGGGGATGCCTCGGCGGCTTGGTCATTTTCCTCCCAACTCCACCTCTTCTGCCCTCGGGGCGGCCTCTGCTAAGCCAGGTTTCCGGGATTTAGTTCTCCTTGCCAGCCAGGTCCTGGGATGCTGGTGAGGTGACTTCAGAGGACAGGGACGTGGTGGGGAGCGGACTGCCTCTGATCAGCCGATCAGTTGGCTCCCATCTCCACAACGGCCTGGCCTGGGGGCGGCCTCTCCTGCCCCAGGTTCACCGTATGCATGTTTCCATGTCAGCGTCCGCCCTGGAGGCAGGCGCGGTGCGATCAGGGGCTGCAGCGAGTAGTCGGGGCTGCCCCACCGAGCCCCTGTTATTGCTCAGATCTCCCCCTTGGCCGTTTCTAGGGTTGATCTCTGCTACCCTAGGTACACGAGGTGCACATCTTTGCGTTTCCCGGCTCCCGGGAGGCGGGCAGGGGTGGCCTGTGGGCGTGGCGGGGGCGGGGCTGGGGCGGGGCCGTGGCGGAAACAGAGAGGGCAGAAGCAGGAGGCATGGGCTGCCCAGGCAAGCCTGTGGGTTTCTATCCGGTGTCCCCCTCAGCCTGTAGTTGGGGCGCCCCCTGCTGCTTCAGGGTGGCAATTGCCATCCCCCCCAAGTGGCACCAATACTGGGATTCTTCCTCCATTAGACACACAGAGAGACAAAGAAATAGACAGACAGACACACTAGCCTCTTCCTCCACTTAGAAACAGCCACATATCCTAACCTCCTCTTCCTCATGCATTCTATAGGCAGACACATACATACATAGGCAGACACCCACAGACACACACATACACACACTGGCGTCCTACTTCTCCTCAATTAATCAGGGAGTGTGACACACTAATCTCCTCCTCCATTAGATAATAGATAGAGAAACGTAATAGACTCTTCCTCCTCCTCCTTCAGAAAGATAGTCACTGAGATTGACCGATACACACACTAGCCTCTATGTTCTCCTGTAGAGAGACAGACTGATTGCCAGACACTTTGGAATCCTTCTTCTTCTCCATTAGATAATAATACAGACACAATCATAGACTCACAGACCGACATACACACTAGTCTTCCCTTCCTCTGACCGACAGAAAGATAGACACTGTAGCCTCCTTCTTCTCGACTAGATAAACGTACATATATAGATATGTGATACATAGACAGAGAGACAGACATACTAGCTTACTCCTCCTCCGTTAGATGCACACATAGACTGATAGACACATACAGTAGAATCCCCCCACTCTACTTTCAGGTACATTGATACACAGACCCGCGCTCACACACACACACACACAGACACACACACACACACATACACGGTAGCATCCTCCTGTTCTTCAAATTGGTATTTATGTAGATAGACACACTAACCTAATCCTCCAATACACAGACAAATAAAACGGCACACTAGCCTACAGGTTTGCCTCCTTTAGATAGATAGATAGTTAGGTAGATTAATAGATATATAGATAGATAGTTAGATAGGCAGGCAGAGAGACATACTAGTCTCCTCCTCCTCCGTTAGATAAACAGACGGGCACACACAAAGGCTTGCCTCTCCCATCCTCCAATAGGCAGGCAGTCAAGCAGGCAGTCAGACAGACTGACACACTAGAGGTGGGGTGCGGTCTGTGGACCGGGTTAAGAAGCGTTCTCCTGGGAGAGTTGTGCCACTGGCGAGTAATAGGATTCTATCCCATGTCCCTAACTGCCTTGCCTGAGGGCGGCCTCCGCTCCCCCAAATTCGTTGGGCTCAAGCCTTTGAACTTAGCCTGCTCCTGGGAGCACGCATGGTAAGGCTAGGGGAAGAGGTCATGGGCAGATATGGAGGCGGCACAGCAGCTAAGGGGGATGCATCGGCGACTCGGTCATTTTCCTACCATCTCCCCCTCTCCTGGCCTCAGGGTGGCCTCTGCTACACCAGGTGTGCGGGATTTAATTCTCCCTGTCTGCCAGGTCCTGGGAGGCAGCTGAGGTGATCTCTGGGTACAGGGACGTCAAGGGGAGCGGACTACATCTGGTGAGTCGATCAGTTTGCTCCCATCTCCACAAGGGCCTGTCCTGGGGGCGGGCTCTCCTGCCCCGGGTTCACAGTATCCATGTTTCCATGTGAGCCTGCGCCCCGCAGGTAATCCCGGTGTGATTAGGGGCTGCAGTGAGGAGGCGGAACTGCCCCACCGAGCCCCTGTATTTGCTCCGATCTCCGCCTTGCCGGTCCTAGGGTTGGTTTCTGCTAGCCTAGGTACTCGAGGTGCACATCTCTGTGTTTCCCGGCTCCCGTGAGGCGGGTGTGCGGTGGGGCGCGCGGAGGGTGTCAGGCTGGGGCTTGGCGCGGGCGGCTATAGAGAGGGCGGAAGCGGGAGGCACGGGCGGCCCAGGCAAGCCTGTGGATTTCCATCCAGTGTCCCCCTCAGCCTGCAATGGGGCCGCCCTCTGCTGCTACAGGGTGGCACTTGCCATCCCTCCAGGTGAGTCAAATACTGAGAGCCAACCTCCATTAGAAAGACAGAGAGACAAATACATAGACAGACAGACAGACAGACTCACACACACACACACACACACACACACACACACACACACACACACTAGCCTCCTTCTCTTCCTCCAATACGTAGATACGTTGATATACAAACTAACCTCCTCCGCCAACAGTCACACAAGTAAAAAGTCACACGTGACAACTGCTATGCCTCCACTAGATGGATAGATAGATAGATAGATAGATAGATAGATAGAGAGAGAGAGAGAGAGAGAGATAGAGAGAGAGATATAGAGATACATAGAGAGATACATAGAGAGATACATAGATATATATGCAGGCAAGGAGATAGACATGCTAGTCTCCTCCTCCTCCGTTAGATAAACAGAGAGATAAACACATAGGCTAGCCTCTCCCATCCTCCAATAGATAGACAGTCAGGCTGGAAGTCAGACACACAGTCTCACTAGAGGCGGGGTGCGGTCTGGGTTGGGGTCGGCGGCGGTGACAGGGAATTAGGATGCCCCTGGCAAGACAGAGAATTTTCTCCCTTGTCCCTAGCTGCCTTGCCTGGGGGGCCTCAACTCCTCCAGATTCATAGGATTCTGCCCACCTGCCCCCGGGCCTGCTCCCCGGGCGAAGGCGTGGTGAGGGCCTGGGAAGAGGTAGGGGGCAGAGGAGAGGAAGCACAGCAGCTAAGGGGCATGCTTCGGCGACTTGGTCATTTTGCTCCCATCTCCCCTTCTCCTGGGCTCTGGGCAGCATCTACTCCCCAGGTTTGTGGGAGTTAAGTCTCCTTGTCAGCCAGGTTATGGGATGATGGTGAGGTGAGTTCAGGGGACAGATACGTAGCAGGCAGTGGACTGCCCAGGCTGAGACGATCAGTTCGCACACATCTCTAAAGGGGCTTGGGCTGGGGGCGGAATCTCCTGCCAAGGTTCACAGAATGCATGTTTCCAGGTCCACCTGCCCCCTGGAGAAAGGCATTCTATGGTCAGAGGCTGCAGTGAGGAGGCGGGGCTGCACCACCCAGACCCTGTATCAGCTCCCATTTCCTCCTTGGCCGTTCCTGGGGTCCCTCTCTGGTACCCTGATAAAAAAGGTTAAGCTCATGTTTTGGCCTGATCCCGGGAGGCAGGAGAGGGGTGGTGAAGGGGCGGGGATGGGGCGGTGCGGTGGCGGCTACAGGAAACGCAGAAGCTGGGGGCAACGGGTGGCCAGGCAGGCCTGTGAATTTCCACTCTGTGGCAAATTAAGCCTGCTCTGGGGTGCCCCCTGCTGCCACAGGGTGCCAATTGCCATCGCTCCAGGTGAGTCAAATACTGAGAGCCATCCTCAAATGGAAAGACAGAGAGACAAATACATAGACAGACACACACACAAACACACACACACACATACACTAGCCTCCTTCTCTTCCTCCAATAGGTAGATACGTTGATATACAAACTAACCTCCAACTCCAACAGTCACACAAGTAAACAGTCACACGTGGCTACTGCTATGCCTCCACTAGATGGATGGATAGATAGATAGATAGATAGATAGATAGATAGATAGATAGATAGATAGACAGACAGACAGACAGACAGACAGACAGACAGATATACAGGCAAATAGAGAAACATAGTCGTCGGCTCCTCCTCCGTTAGGTAAAACGAGAGACAGACACGTAGACTAGCCTCTTCCATTCTCGAATGTATAGGCTTTCAGGCAGTTAGTCAGACAGACAGACAAAGTAGAGATATGCGGTATGGGGAAGGGGTTCGACGGCGGCGACCGGGGAATAGGGTGCCCTTGGCGAGCCAGAGGATATTTTTCCATGTCCCTAGCTGCCTTGCCTGGGGTTGGCATCCGCTCCCCCAAGTTCACCGGACTCAAACCTTTGAAGTCTCCCTGCTGCTGGGAGCGGGCGTGGTGAGCTCAGGGGAAGAGGTCGGCAGCAGAGGTGGAGGCGGCACAGCAGCAAACGGGGATGCCTCGGCGGCTTGGTCATTTTCCTCCCAGCTCCACCTCTTCTGCCCTCGGGGCGGCCTCTGCTAAGCCAGGTTTCCGGGATTTAGTTCTCCTTGTCAGCCAGGTCCTGGGATGCTGGTGAGGTGACTTCAGAGGACAGGGACGTGGTGGGGAGCGGACTGCCTCTGATCAGCCGATCAGTTGGCTCCCATCTCCACAACGGCCTGGCCTGGGGGCGGCCTCTCCTGCCCCAGGTTCACCGTATGCATGTTTCCATGTCAGCGTCCGCCCTGGAGGCAGGCGCGGTGCGATCAGGGGCTGCAGTGAGTAGTCGGGGCTGCCCCACCGAGCCCCTGTTATTGCTCAGATCTCCCCCTTGGCCGGTTCTAGGGTTGATCTCTGCTACCCTAGGTACACGAGGTGCACATCTTGGCGTTTCCCGGCTCCCGGGAGGCGGGCAGGGGTGGCCTGTGGGCGTGGCGGGGGCGGGGCGGGGCGGGGCCGTGGCGGAAACAGAGAGGGCAGAAGCAGGAGGCATGGGCTGCCCAGGCAAGCCTGTGGGTTTCTATCCGGTGTCCCCCTCAGCCTGTAGTTGGGGCGCCCCCTGCTGCTTCAGGGTGGCAATTGCCATCCCCCCAAGTGGCACAAATACTGGGATTCTTCCTCCATTAGACACACAGAGAGACAAATAAATAGACACACAGACACACTAGCCTCTTCCTCCATTCAGAAACAGCCATATATCCTAACCTAAAGCTCTTCATCCATTAAATTGTTAGACAGATACATACATACTCAGACACAAACACACACGCACCCCACCCCACACACACACTCTAGCCTCCTCCTGGTCATAAATTACGCAGGTTCATAGACACACTAATCTCCTCCTCCATTAGATAATACTTAGACAAACTTAATAGACTTTTTATCTTCCTCCATTAGATTCATAGTCAGTGAGATTGATGGATACACACACAAGCCTCTACCTACACCTGCTAGAGAGACACACAGATAGCCAGACACACGGGCCTCCTCCTTCTTCTCGATTAGATATAATTTCATACTTGGATATCTTATACATAAACAGACACACAGACAGACATACTAGCCTTCTCCTCCTCCATTAGACGCATATAAAGACTCATAGACAGACACAGTAGCCTCCTCCCCCTTTACTTACAGATACATACTAGACAGACCCGCACGCAATCACGCACACGCACACACATTGCCCTCCTCCGCTTGCTCAAATAGGTAGATAGGTAGACAGATACATTAACCTCCTCCTTCAACAGACAAAAAAATAAATGACACACTAGCCTACTCCTATGCCTCACCTAGATAAATAGATAGATAGATTGATAGATAGATAGATAGATAGATAGATAGATAGATAGATAGATAGATAGAGAGATAGAGAGATACATAGAGAGATACATAGAGAGATACATAGATATATATGCAGGCAAGGAGATAGACATTCTAGTCTCCTCCTCCTCCGTTAGATAAACAGAGAGATAAACACATAGGCTAGCCTCTCCCATCCTCCAATAGATAGACAGTCAGGCTGGAAGTCAGACACACAGACTCACTAGAGGCGGGGTGCGGTCTGGGTTGGGGTCGGCGGCGGTGACAGGGAATTAGGATGCCCCTGGCAAGACAGAGAATTTTCTCCCTTGTCCCTAGCTGCCTTGCCTGGGGGGCCTCAACTCCTCCAGATTCATAGGATTCTGCCCACCTGCCCCCGGGCCTGCTCCCCGGGCGAAGGCGTGGTGAGGGCCTGGGAAGAGGTAGGGGGCAGAGGAGAGGAAGCACAGCAGCTAAGGGGCATGCTTCGGCGACTTGGTCATTTTGCTCCCATCTCCCCTTCTCCTGGGCTCTGGGCAGCATCTACTCCCCAGGTTTGTGGGAGTTAAGTCTCCTTGTCAGCCAGGTTATGGGATGATGGTGAGGTGAGTTCAGGGGACAGATACGTAGCAGGCAGTGGACTGCCCAGGCTGAGACGATCAGTTCGCACACATCTCTAAAGGGGCTTGGGCTGGGGGCGGAATCTCCTGCCAAGGTTCACAGAATGCATGTTTCCAGGTCCACCTGCCCCCTGGAGAAAGGCATTCTATGGTCAGAGGCTGCAGTGAGGAGGCGGGGCTGCACCACCCAGACCCTGTATCAGCTCCCATTTCCTCCTTGGCCGTTCCTGGGGTCCCTCTCTGGTACCCTGATAAAAAAGGTTAAGCTCATGTTTTGGCCTGATCCCGGGAGGCAGGAGAGGGGTGGTGAAGGGGCGGGGATGGGGCGGTGCGGTGGCGGCTACAGGAAACGCAGAAGCTGGGGGCAACGGGTGGCCAGGCAGGCCTGTGAATTTCCACTCTGTGGCAAATTAAGCCTGCTCTGGGGTGCCCCCTGCTGCCACAGGGTGCCAATTGCCATCGCTCCAGGTGAGTCAAATACTGAGAGCCATCCTCAAATGGAAAGACAGAGAGACAAATACATAGACAGACACACACAGAAACACACACACACACACACACACACACACACACACACACACACACGCCTCCTTCTCTTCCTCCAATAGGTAGATACGTTGATATACAAACTAACCTCCAACTCCAACAGTCACACAAGTAAACAGTCACACGTGGCTACTGCTATGCCTCCACTAGATGGATGGATGGATAGATAGATAGATAGATAGATAGATAGATAGATAGATAGATAGACAGACAGACAGACAGACAGACAGATATACAGGCAAATAGAGAAACATACTCGTCGGATCCTCCTCCGTTAGGTAAAACGAGAGACAGACACGTAGACTAGCCTCTTCCATTCTCGAATATATAGGCTTTCAGGCAGTTAGTCAGACAGACAGACAAAGTAGAGATATGCGGTATGGGGAAGGGGTTCGACGGCGGCGACCGGGGAATAGGGTGCCCTTGGCGAGCCAGAGGATATTTTTCCATGTCCCTAGCTGCCTTGCCTGGGGTTGGCATCCGCTCCCCCAAGTTCACCGGACTCAAACCTTTGAAGTCTCCCTGCTGCTGGGAGCGGGCGTGGTGAGCTCAGGGGAAGAGGTCGGCAGCAGAGGTGGAGGCGGCACAGCAGCAAACGGGGATGCCTCGGCGGCTTGGTCATTTTCCTCCCAGCTCCACCTCTTCTGCCCTCGGGGCGGCCTCTGCTAAGCCAGGTTTCCGGGATTTAGTTCTCCTTGCCAGCCAGGTCCTGGGATGCTGGTGAGGTGACTTCAGAGGACAGGGACGTGGTGGGGAGCGGACTGCCTCTGATCAGCCGATCAGTTGGCTCCCATCTCCACAACGGCCTGGCCTGGGGGCGGCCTCTCCTGCCCCAGGTTCACCGTATGCATGTTTCCATGTCAGCGTCCGCCCTGGAGGCAGGCGCGGTGCGATCAGGGGCTGCAGTGAGTAGTCGGGGCTGCCCCACCGAGCCCCTGTTATTGCTCAGATCTCCCCCTTGGCCGGTTCTAGGGTTGATCTCTGCTACCCTAGGTACACGAGGTGCACATCTTGGCGTTTCCCGGCTCCCGGGAGGTGGGCAGGGGTGGCCTGTGGGCGTGGCGGGGGCGGGGCCGGGGCGGGGCCGTGGCGGAAACAGAGAGGGCAGAAGCAGGAGGCATGGGCTGCCCAGGCAAGCCTGTGGGTTTCTATCCAGTGTCCCCCTCAGCCTGTAGTTGGGGCGCCCCCTGCTGCTTCAGGGTGGCAATTGCCATCCCCCCAAGTGGCACGAATACTGGGATTCTTCCTCCTTTAGACACACAGAGAGACAAATAAATAGACACACAGACACACTAGCCTCTTCCTCCATTCAGAAACAACCATATATCCTAACCTAAAGCTCTTCATCCATTAAATTGTTAGACAGATACATACATACTCAGACACAAACACACACGCACCCCCCCCCCACACACACACACTCTAGTCTCCTCCTGGTCATAAATTACGCAGGTTCATAGACACACTAATCTCCTCCTCCATTAGATAATACTTAGACAAACTTAATAGACTTTTTATCTTCCTCCATTAGATACATAGTCAGTGAGATTGATGGATACACACACAAGCCTCTACCTACACCTGCTAGAGAGACACACAGATAGCCAGACACACGGGCCTCCTCCTTCTTCTCGATTAGATATAATTTCATACTTGGATATCTTATAAATAAACAGACACACAGACAGACATACTAGCCTTCTCCTCCTCCATTAGACGCATATAAAGACTCATAGACTGACACAGTAGCCTCCTCCCCCTTTACTTACAGATACATAGTAGACAGACCCGCACGCAAACACGCACACGCACACACATTGCCCTCCTCCGCTTGCTCAAATAGGTAGATAGGTAGACAGATACATTAACCTCCTCCTTCAACAGACAAAAAAATAAATGACACACTAGCCTACTCCTATGCCTCACCTAGATAAATAGATAGATAGATTGATAGATAGATAGATAGATAGATAGATAGATAGATAGATAGATAGAGAGAGAGATAGAGAGATACATAGAGAGATACATAGAGAGATACATAGATATATATGCAGGCAAGGAGATAGACATTCTAGTCTCCTCCTCCTCCGTTAGATAAACAGAGAGATAAACACATAGGCTAGCCTCTCCCATCCTCCAATAGATAGACAGTCAGGCTGGAAGTCAGACACACAGACTCACTTGAGGCGGGGTGCGGTATGGGTTGGGGTCGGCGGCGGTGACAGGGAATTAGGATGCCCCTGGCAAGACAGAGAATTTTCTCCCTTGTCCCTAGCTGCCTTGCCTGGGGGGCCTCAACTCCTCCAGATTCATAGGATTCTGCCCACCTGCCCCCGGGCCTGCTCCCCGGGCGAAGGCGTGGTGAGGGCCTGGGAAGAGGTAGGGGGCAGAGGAGAGGAAGCACAGCAGCTAAGGGGCATGCTTCGGCGACTTGGTCATTTTGCTCCCATCTCCCCTTCTCCTGGGCTCTGGGCAGCATCTACTCCCCAGGTTTGTGGGAGTTAAGTCTCCTTGTCAGCCAGGTTATGGGATGATGGTGAGGTGAGTTCAGGGGACAGATACGTAGCAGGCAGTGGACTGCCCAGGCTGAGACGATCAGTTCGCACACATCTCTAAAGGGGCTTGGGCTGGGGGCGGAATCTCCTGCCAAGGTTCACAGAATGCATGTTTCCAGGTCCACCTGCCCCCTGGAGAAAGGCATTCTATGGTCAGAGGCTGCAGTGAGGAGGCGGGGCTGCACCACCCAGACCCTGTATCAGCTCCCATTTCCTCCTTGGCCGTTCCTGGGGTCCCTCTCTGGTACCCTGATAAAAAAGGTTAAGCTCATGTTTTGGCCTGATCCCGGGAGGCAGGAGAGGGGTGGTGAAGGGGCGGGGATGGGGCGGTGCGGTGGCGGCTACAGGAAACGCAGAAGCTGGGGGCAACGGGTGGCCAGGCAGGCCTGTGAATTTCCACTCTGTGGCAAATTAAGCCTGCTCTGGGGTGCCCCCTGCTGCCACAGGGTGCCAATTGCCATCGCTCCAGGTGAGTCAAATACTGAGAGCCATCCTCAAATGGAAAGACAGAGAGACAAATACATAGACAGACACACACAGAAACACACACACACACACACACACACACACACACACACACACACACGCCTCCTTCTCTTCCTCCAATAGGTAGATACGTTGATATACAAACTAACCTCCAACTCCAACAGTCACACAAGTAAACAGTCACACGTGGCTACTGCTATGCCTCCACTAGATGGATGGATGGATAGATAGATAGATAGATAGATAGATAGATAGATAGATAGATAGACAGACAGACAGACAGACAGACAGATATACAGGCAAATAGAGAAACATACTCGTCGGATCCTCCTCCGTTAGGTAAAACGAGAGACAGACACGTAGACTAGCCTCTTCCATTCTCGAATATATAGGCTTTCAGGCAGTTAGTCAGACAGACAGACAAAGTAGAGATATGCGGTATGGGGAAGGGGTTCGACGGCGGCGACCGGGGAATAGGGTGCCCTTGGCGAGCCAGAGGATATTTTTCCATGTCCCTAGCTGCCTTGCCTGGGGTTGGCATCCGCTCCCCCAAGTTCACCGGACTCAAACCTTTGAAGTCTCCCTGCTGCTGGGAGCGGGCGTGGTGAGCTCAGGGGAAGAGGTCGGCAGCAGAGGTGGAGGCGGCACAGCAGCAAACGGGGATGCCTCGGCGGCTTGGTCATTTTCCTCCCAGCTCCACCTCTTCTGCCCTCGGGGCGGCCTCTGCTAAGCCAGGTTTCCGGGATTTAGTTCTCCTTGTCAGCCAGGTCCTGGGATGCTGGTGAGGTGACTTCAGAGGACAGGGACGTGGTGGGGAGCGGACTGCCTCTGATCAGCCGATCAGTTGGCTCCCATCTCCACAACGGCCTGGCCTGGGGGCGGCCTCTCCTGCCCCAGGTTCACCGTATGCATGTTTCCATGTCAGCGTCCGCCCTGGAGGCAGGCGCGGTGCGATCAGGGGCTGCAGTGAGTAGTCGGGGCTGCCCCACCGAGCCCCTGTTATTGCTCAGATCTCCCCCTTGGCCGGTTCTAGGGTTGATCTCTGCTACCCTAGGTACACGAGGTGCACATCTTGGCGTTTCCCGGCTCCCGGGAGGTGGGCAGGGGTGGCCTGTGGGCGTGGCGGGGGCGGGGCCGGGGCGGGGCCGTGGCGGAAACAGAGAGGGCAGAAGCAGGAGGCATGGGCTGCCCAGGCAAGCCTGTGGGTTTCTATCCAGTGTCCCCCTCAGCCTGTAGTTGGGGCGCCCCCTGCTGCTTCAGGGTGGCAATTGCCATCCCCCCAAGTGGCACGAATACTGGGATTCTTCCTACTTTAGACACACAGAGAGACAAATAAATAGACACACAGACACACTAGCCTCTTCCTCCATTCAGAAACAGCCATATATCCTAACCTAAAGCTCTTCATCCATTAAATTGTTAGACAGATACATACATACTCAGACACAAACACACACGCACCCCCCCACACACACACACACACTCTAGCCTCCTCCTGGTCATAAATTACGCAGGTTCATAGACACACTAATCTCCTCCTCCATTAGATAATACTTAGACAAACTTAATAGACTTTTTATCTTCCTCCATTAGATACATAGTCAGTGAGATTGATGGATACACACACAAGCCTCTAACTACACCTGCTAGAGAGACACACAGATAGCCAGACACACGGGCCTCCTCCTTCTTCTCGATTAGATATAATTTCATACTTGGATATCTTATACATAAACAGACACACAGACAGACATACTAGCATTCTCCTCCTCCATTAGACGCATATAAAGACTCATAGACTGACACAGTAGCCTCCTCCCCCTTTACTTACAGATACATAGTAGACAGACCCGCACGCAAACACGCACACGCACACACATTGCCCTCCTCCGCTTGCTCAAATAGGTAGATAGGTAGACAGATACATGAACCTCCTCCTTCAACAGACAAAAAAATAAATGACACACTAGCCTACTCCTATGCCTCACCTAGATAAATAGATAGATAGAAAGATAGATAGAGGGATACATAGATATATATGCAGGCAAGGAGATAGACATGCTAGTCTCCTCCTCCTCCGTTAGATAAACAGAGAGATAAACACATAGAATATCCTCTCCCATCCTCCAATAGATAGACAGTCGGGTTGGAAGTCAGACACACAGACTCACTAGAGGCGGGGTGCGGTCTGGGTTGGGGTCGGCGGCGGTGACAGGGAATTAGGATGCCCCTGGCGAGACAGAGAATTTTCTCCCTTGTCCCTAGCTGCCTTGCCTGGGGGGGCCTCAACTCCTCCAGATTCATAGGATTCTGCCCACCTGCCCCCGGGCCTGCTCCCCGGGCGAAGGCGTGGTGAGGGCCTGGGAAGAGGTAGGGGGCAGAGGAGAGGAAGCACAGCAGCTAAGGGGCATGCTTCGGCGACTTGGTCATTTTGCTCCCATCTCCCCTTCTCCTGGGCTCTGGGCAGCATCTACTCCCCAGGTTTGTGGGAGTTAAGTCTCCTTGTCAGCCAGGTTATGGGATGATGGTGAGGTGAGTTCCGGGGACAGATAAGTAGCAGGCAGTGGACTGCCCAGGCTGAGACGATCAGTTCGGACACATCTCTAAAGGGGCTTGGGCTGGGGGCGGAAACTCCTGCCAAGGTTCACAGAATGCATGTTTCCAGGTCCACCTGCCCCCTGGAGAAAGGCGTTGTATGGTCAGAGGCTGCAGTGAGGAGGCGGGACTGCCCCACTCAGACCCTGTATCAGCTCCCATTTCCTCATTGGCCGTTCCTCGTTTCCTTCTCTGGTACCCTGATAAAAAAGGTTAAGCTCATGTTTTTGACTGCTCCCGGGAGGCGGGAGAGGGGTGGTGAAGGGGCGGGGAAGGGGTGGTGCGGAGGCGGCTACAGGAAACGCAGAAGCTGGGGGGAACGGGTGGCCAGGCAGGCCTGTGAATTTCCACTCTGTGGCAAATTAAGCCTGCTCTGGGGTGCCCCCTGCTGCCACAGGGTGCCAATTGCCATAGCTCCAAGTGAGTCAAATACTGAGAGCCATCCTCAAATGGAAAGACAGAGAGACAAAAACATAAACAGACACACACACACACAAACACACACACTACACTCCTTCTCTTCCTCCAATAGGTAGATAGGTACATAAATTAACATCCCCCTCCAATAGACACACAAGTAAAAAGTCACACGTGGCTACTGCTATGCCTCCACTAGATGGATAGATAGATAAATAGATAGATAGATAGATAGATAGATAGATAGATAGATAGATAGATAGACAGACAGACAGGCAAATAGAGAAACATAGTCGTTGGCTCCTCCTCCGCTAGGTAAAAAGAGAGACAGACACGTAGACTAGCTTCTTCCATTCTCGAATATATAGGCATTCAGGCAGGTAGTCAGACAGACAGACAAAGTAGAGATATGCGGTATGAGGAAGGGGTTCGATGGTGGCGACCGGGGAATAGGGTGCCCTTGGCGAGCCAGAGGATATTTTTGCATGTCCCTAGCTGCCTTGCCTGGGGTTGGCATCCGCTCCCCCAAGTTCACCGGACTCAAACCTTTGAAGTCTCCCTGCTGCTGGGAGCGGGCGTGGTGAGCTCAGGGGAAGAGGTCGGCAGCAGAGGCGGAGACAGAGGCTGCACAGCAGCAAACGGGGATGCCTCGGCGGCTTGGTCATTTTCCTCCCAACTCCACCTCTTCTGCCCTCGGGGCGGCCTCTGCTAAGCCAGGTTTCCGGGATTTAGTTCTCCTTGCCAGCCAGGTCCTGGGATGCTGGTGAGGTGACTTCAGAGGACAGGGACGTGGTGGGGAGCGGACTGCCTCTGATCAGCCGATCAGTTGGCTCCCATCTCCACAACGGCCTGGCCTGGGGGCGGCCTCTCCTGCCCCAGGTTCACCGTATGCATGTTTCCATGTCAGCGTCCGCCCTGGAGGCAGGCGCGGTGCGATCAGGGGCTGCAGCGAGTAGTCGGGGCTGCCCCACCGAGCCCCTGTTATTGCTCAGATCTCCCCCTTGGCCGGTTCTAGGGTTGATCTCTGCTACCCTAGGTACACGAGGTGCACATCTTTGCGTTTCCCGGCTCCCGGGAGGCGGGCAGGGGTGGCCTGTGGGCGTGGCGGGGGCGGGGCTGGGGCGGGGCCGTGGCGGAAACAGAGAGGGCAGAAGCAGGAGGCATGGGCTGCCCAGGCAAGCCTGTGGGTTTCTATCCGGTGTCCCCCTCAGCCTGTAGTTGGGGCGCCCCCTGCTGCTTCAGGGTGGCAATTGCCATCCCCCCCAAGTGGCACCAATACTGGGATTCTTCCTCCATTAGACACACAGAGAGACAAAGAAATAGACAGACAGACACACTAGCCTCTTCCTCCACTTAGAAACAGCCACATATCCTAACCTCCTCTTCCTCATGCATTCTATAGGCAGACACATACATACATAGGCAGACACCCACAGACACACACATACACACACTGGCGTCCTACTTCTCCTCAATTAATCAGGGAGTGTGACACACTAATCTCCTCCTCCATTAGATAATAGATAGAGAAACGTAATAGACTCTTCCTCCTCCTCCTTCAGAAAGATAGTCACTGAGATTGACCGATACACACACTAGCCTCTATGTTCTCCTGTAGAGAGACAGACTGATTGCCAGACACTTTGGAATCCTTCTTCTTCTCCATTAGATAATAATACAGACACAATCATAGACTCACAGACCGACATACACACTAGTCTTCCCTTCCTCTGACCGACAGAAAGATAGACACTGTAGCCTCCTTCTTCTCGACTAGATAAACGTACATATATAGATATGTGATACATAGACAGAGAGACAGACATACTAGCTTACTCCTCCTCCATTAGATGCACACATAGACTGATAGACACATACAGTAGAATCCCCCCACTCTACTTTCAGGTACATTGATACACAGACCCGCGCTCACACACACACACACACAGACACACACACACACACATACACGGTAGCATCCTCCTGTTCTTCAAATTGGTATTTATGTAGATAGACACACTAACCTAATCCTCCAATACACAGACAAATAAAACGGCACACTAGCCTACAGGTTTGCCTCCTTTAGATAGATAGATAGTTAGGTAGATTAATAGATATATAGATAGATAGTTAGATAGGCAGGCAGAGAGACATACTAGTCTCCTCCTCCTCCGTTAGATAAACAGACGGGCACACACAAAGGCTTGCCTCTCCCATCCTCCAATAGGCAGGCAGTCAAGCAGGCAGTCAGACAGACTGACACACTAGAGGTGGGGTGCGGTCTGTGGACCGGGTTAAGAAGCGTTCTCCTGGGAGAGTTGTGCCACTGGCGAGTAATAGGATTCTATCCCATGTCCCTAACTGCCTTGCCTGAGGGCGGCCTCCGCTCCCCCAAATTCGTTGGGCTCAAGCCTTTGAACTTAGCCTGCTCCTGGGAGCACGCATGGTAAGGCTAGGGGAAGAGGTCATGGGCAGATATGGAGGCGGCACAGCAGCTAAGGGGGATGCATCGGCGACTCGGTCATTTTCCTACCATCTCCCCCTCTCCTGGCCTCAGGGTGGCCTCTGCTACACCAGGTGTGCGGGATTTAATTCTCCCTGTCTGCCAGGTCCTGGGAGGCAGCTGAGGTGATCTCTGGGTACAGGGACGTCGAGGGGAGCGGACTACATCTGGTGAGTCGATCAGTTTGCTCCCATCTCCACAAGGGCCTGTCCTGGGGGCGGGCTCTCCTGCCCCGGGTTCACAGTATCCATGTTTCCATGTGAGCCTGCGCCCCGCAGGCAATCCCGGTGTGATTAGGGGCTGCAGTGAGGAGGCGGAACTGCCCCACCGAGCCCCTGTATTTGCTCCGATCTCCGCCTTGCCGGTCCTAGGGTTGGTTTCTGCTAGCCTAGGTACTCGAGGTGCACATCTCTGTGTTTCCCGGCTCCCGTGAGGCAGGTGTGCGATGGGGCGCGCGGAGGGTGCCAGGCTGGGGCTTGGCGCGGGCGGCTATAGAGAGGGCGGAAGCGGGAGGCACGGGCGGCCCAGGCAAGCCTGTGGATTTCCATGCAGTGTCCCCCTCAGCCTGCAATGGGGCCGCCCTCTGCTGCTACAGGGTGGCACTTGCCATCCCTCCAGGTGAGTCAAATACTGAGAGCCAACCTCCATTAGAAAGACAGAGAGACAAATACATAGACAGACAGACAGACAGACTCACACACACACACACACACACACACACACACTAGCCTCCTTCTCTTCCTCCAATAGGTAGATACGTTGATATACAAACTAACATCCTCCTCCAACAGTCACACAAGTAAAAAGTCACACGTGACAACTGCTATGCCTCCACTAGATGGATAGATAGATAGATAGAGAGAGAGAGAGAGAGAGAGAGAGAGAGAGAGATAGAGAGAGAGATAGAGAGATACATAGAGAGATACATAGAGAGATACATAGATATATATGCAGGCAAGGAGATAGACATGCTAGTCTCCTCCTCCTCCGTTAGATAAACAGAGAGATAAACACATAGGCTAGCCTCTCCCATCCTCCAATAGATAGACAGTCAGGCTGGAAGTCAGACACACAGACTCACTAGAGGCGGGGTGCGGTCTGGGTTGGGGTCGGCGGCGGTGACAGGGAATTAGGATGCCCCTGGCAAGACAGAGAATTTTCTCCCTTGTCCCTAGCTGCCTTGCCTGGGGGGCCTCAACTCCTCCAGATTCATAGGATTCTGCCCACCTGCCCCCGGGCCTGCTCCCCGGGCGAAGGCGTGGTGAGGGCCTGGGAAGAGGTAGGGGGCAGAGGAGAGGAAGCACAGCAGCTAAGGGGCATGCTTCGGCGACTTGGTCATTTTGCTCCCATCTCCCCTTCTCCTGGGCTCTGGGCAGCATCTACTCCCCAGGTTTGTGGGAGTTAAGTCTCCTTGTCAGCCAGGTTATGGGATGATGGTGAGGTGAGTTCAGGGGACAGATACGTAGCAGGCAGTGGACTGCCCAGGCTGAGACGATCAGTTCGCACACATCTCTAAAGGGGCTTGGGCTGGGGGCGGAATCTCCTGCCAAGGTTCACAGAATGCATGTTTCCAGGTCCACCTGCCCCCTGGAGAAAGGCATTCTATGGTCAGAGGCTGCAGTGAGGAGGCGGGGCTGCACCACCCAGACCCTGTATCAGCTCCCATTTCCTCCTTGGCCGTTCCTGGGGTCCCTCTCTGGTACCCTGATAAAAAAGGTTAAGCTCATGTTTTGGCCTGATCCCGGGAGGCAGGAGAGGGGTGGTGAAGGGGCGGGGATGGGGCGGTGCGGTGGCGGCTACAGGAAACGCAGAAGCTGGGGGCAACGGGTGGCCAGGCAGGCCTGTGAATTTCCACTCTGTGGCAAATTAAGCCTGCTCTGGGGTGCCCCCTGCTGCCACAGGGTGCCAATTGCCATCGCTCCAGGTGAGTCAAATACTGAGAGCCATCCTCAAATGGAAAGACAGAGAGACAAATACATAGACAGACACACACACAAACACACACACACACACACACACACACACACACACACACACACTAGCCTCCTTCTCTTCCTCCAATAGGTAGATACGTTGATATACAAACTAACCTCCAACTCCAACAGTCACACAAGTAAACAGTCACACGTGGCTACTGCTATGCCTCCACTAGATGGATTGATGGATAGATAGATAGATAGATAGATAGATAGACAGACAGACAGACAGACAGACAGACAGATATACAGGCAAATAGAGAAACATAGTCGTCGGCTCCTCCTCCGTTAGGTAAAACGAGAGACAGACACGTAGACTAGCCTCTTCCATTCTCGAATATAAAGGCTTTCAGGCAGTTAGTCAGACAGACAGACAAAGTAGAGATATGCGGTATGGGGAAGGGGTTCGACGGCGGAGACCGGGGAATAGGATGCCCTTGGCGAGCCAGAGGATATTTTTGCTCACAAGCCAGAGCATGTCCCTAGCTGCCTTGCCTGGGGTTGGCATCCGCTCCCCCAAGTTCACCGGACTCAAACCTTTGAAGTCTCCCTGCTGCTGGGAGCGGGCGTGGTGAGCTCAGGGGAAGAGGTCGGCAGCAGAGGTGGAGGCGGCACAGCAGCAAACGGGGATGCCTCGGCGGCTTGGTCATTTTCCTCCCAGCTCCACCTCTTCTGCCCTCGGGGCGGCCTCTGCTAAGCCAGGTTTCCGGGATTTAGTTCTCCTTGTCAGCCAGGTCCTGGGATGCTGGTGAGGTGACTTCAGAGGACAGGGACGTGGTGGGGAGCGGACTGCCTCTGATCAGCCGATCAGTTGGCTCCCATCTCCACAACGGCCTGGCCTGGGGGCGGCCTCTCCTGCCCCAGGTTCACCGTATGCATGTTTCCATGTCAGCGTCCGCCCTGGAGGCAGGCGCGGTGCGATCAGGGGCTGAAGTGAGTAGTCGGGGCTGCCCCACCGAGCCCCTGTTATTGCTCAGATCTCCCCCTTGGCCGGTTCTAGGGTTGATCTCTGCTACCCTAGGTACACGAGGTGCACATCTTGGCGTTTCCCGGCTCCCGGGAGGCGGGCAGGGGTGGCCTGTGGGCGTGGCGGGGGCGGGGCCGGGGCGGGGCCGTGGCGGAAACAGAGAGGGCAGAAGCAGGAGGCATGGGCTGCCCAGGCAAGCCTGTGGGTTTCTATCCAGTGTCCCCCTCAGCCTGTAGTTGGGGCGCCCCCTGCTGCTTCAGGGTGGCAATTGCCATCCCCCCAAGTGGCACGAATACTGGGATTCTTCCTACTTTAGACACACAGAGAGACAAATAAATAGACACACAGACACACTAGCCTTTTCCTCCATTCAGAAACAGCCATATATCCTAACCTAAAGCTCTTCATCCATTAAATTGTTAGACAGATACATACATACTCAGACACAAACACACACGCACCCCCCCACACACACACACACACTCTAGCCTCCTCCTGGTCATAAATTACGCAGGTTCATAGACACACTAATCTCCTCCTCCATTAGATAATACTTAGACAAACTTAATAGACTTTTTATCTTCCTCCATTAGATACATAGTCAGTGAGATTGATGGATACACACACAAGCCTCTAACTACACCTGCTAGAGAGACACACAGATAGCCAGACACACGGGCCTCCTCCTTCTTCTCGATTAGATATAATTTCATACTTGGATATCTTATACATAAACAGACACACAGACAGACATACTAGCATTCTCCTCCTCCATTAGACGCATATAAAGACTCATAGACTGACACAGTAGCCTCCTCCCCCTTTACTTACAGATACATAGTAGACAGACCCGCACGCAAACACGCACACGCACACACATTGCCCTCCTCCGCTTGCTCAAATAGGTAGATAGGTAGACAGATACATGAACCTCCTCCTTCAACAGACAAAAAAATAAATGACACACTAGCCTACTCCTATGCCTCACCTAGATAAATAGATAGATAGAAAGATAGATAGAGGGATACATAGATATATATGCAGGCAAGGAGATAGACATGCTAGTCTCCTCCTCCTCCGTTAGATAAACAGAGAGATAAACACATAGAATATCCTCTCCCATCCTCCAATAGATAGACAGTCGGGTTGGAAGTCAGACACACAGACTCACTAGAGGCGGGGTGCGGTCTGGGTTGGGGTCGGCGGCGGTGACAGGGAATTAGGATGCCCCTGGCGAGACAGAGAATTTTCTCCCTTGTCCCTAGCTGCCTTGCCTGGGGGGGCCTCAACTCCTCCAGATTCATAGGATTCTGCCCACCTGCCCCCGGGCCTGCTCCCCGGGCGAAGGCGTGGTGAGGGCCTGGGAAGAGGTAGGGGGCAGAGGAGAGGAAGCACAGCAGCTAAGGGGCATGCTTCGGCGACTTGGTCATTTTGCTCCCATCTCCCCTTCTCCTGGGCTCTGGGCAGCATCTACTCCCCAGGTTTGTGGGAGTTAAGTCTCCTTGTCAGCCAGGTTATGGGATGATGGTGAGGTGAGTTCCGGGGACAGATAAGTAGCAGGCAGTGGACTGCCCAGGCTGAGACGATCAGTTCGGACACATCTCTAAAGGGGCTTGGGCTGGGGGCGGAAACTCCTGCCAAGGTTCACAGAATGCATGTTTCCAGGTCCACCTGCCCCCTGGAGAAAGGCGTTGTATGGTCAGAGGCTGCAGTGAGGAGGCGGGACTGCCCCACTCAGACCCTGTATCAGCTCCCATTTCCTCATTGGCCGTTCCTCGTTTCCTTCTCTGGTACCCTGATAAAAAAGGTTAAGCTCATGTTTTTGACTGCTCCCGGGAGGCGGGAGAGGGGTGGTGAAGGGGCGGGGAAGGGGTGGTGCGGAGGCGGCTACAGGAAACGCAGAAGCTGGGGGGAACGGGTGGCCAGGCAGGCCTGTGAATTTCCACTCTGTGGCAAATTAAGCCTGCTCTGGGGTGCCCCCTGCTGCCACAGGGTGCCAATTGCCATAGCTCCAAGTGAGTCAAATACTGAGAGCCATCCTCAAATGGAAAGACAGAGAGACAAAAACATAAACAGACACACACACACACAAACACACACACTACACTCCTTCTCTTCCTCCAATAGGTAGATAGGTACATAAATTAACATCCCCCTCCAATAGACACACAAGTAAAAAGTCACACGTGGCTACTGCTATGCCTCCACTAGATGGATAGATAGATAAATAGATAGATAGATAGATAGATAGATAGATAGATAGATAGATAGATAGACAGACAGACAGGCAAATAGAGAAACATAGTCGTTGGCTCCTCCTCCGCTAGGTAAAAAGAGAGACAGACACGTAGACTAGCTTCTTCCATTCTCGAATATATAGGCATTCAGGCAGGTAGTCAGACAGACAGACAAAGTAGAGATATGCGGTATGAGGAAGGGGTTCGATGGTGGCGACCGGGGAATAGGGTGCCCTTGGCGAGCCAGAGGATATTTTTGCATGTCCCTAGCTGCCTTGCCTGGGGTTGGCATCCGCTCCCCCAAGTTCACCGGACTCAAACCTTTGAAGTCTCCCTGCTGCTGGGAGCGGGCGTGGTGAGCTCAGGGGAAGAGGTCGGCAGCAGAGGCGGAGACAGAGGCTGCACAGCAGCAAACGGGGATGCCTCGGCGGCTTGGTCATTTTCCTCCCAACTCCACCTCTTCTGCCCTCGGGGCGGCCTCTGCTAAGCCAGGTTTCCGGGATTTAGTTCTCCTTGCCAGCCAGGTCCTGGGATGCTGGTGAGGTGACTTCAGAGGACAGGGACGTGGTGGGGAGCGGACTGCCTCTGATCAGCCGATCAGTTGGCTCCCATCTCCACAACGGCCTGGCCTGGGGGCGGCCTCTCCTGCCCCAGGTTCACCGTATGCATGTTTCCATGTCAGCGTCCGCCCTGGAGGCAGGCGCGGTGCGATCAGGGGCTGCAGCGAGTAGTCGGGGCTGCCCCACCGAGCCCCTGTTATTGCTCAGATCTCCCCCTTGGCCGGTTCTAGGGTTGATCTCTGCTACCCTAGGTACACGAGGTGCACATCTTTGCGTTTCCCGGCTCCCGGGAGGCGGGCAGGGGTGGCCTGTGGGCGTGGCGGGGGCGGGGCTGGGGCGGGGCCGTGGCGGAAACAGAGAGGGCAGAAGCAGGAGGCATGGGCTGCCCAGGCAAGCCTGTGGGTTTCTATCCGGTGTCCCCCTCAGCCTGTAGTTGGGGCGCCCCCTGCTGCTTCAGGGTGGCAATTGCCATCCCCCCCAAGTGGCACCAATACTGGGATTCTTCCTCCATTAGACACACAGAGAGACAAAGAAATAGACAGACAGACACACTAGCCTCTTCCTCCACTTAGAAACAGCCACATATCCTAACCTCCTCTTCCTCATGCATTCTATAGGCAGACACATACATACATAGGCAGACACCCACAGACACACACATACACACACTGGCGTCCTACTTCTCCTCAATTAATCAGGGAGTGTGACACACTAATCTCCTCCTCCATTAGATAATAGATAGAGAAACGTAATAGACTCTTCCTCCTCCTCCTTCAGAAAGATAGTCACTGAGATTGACCGATACACACACTAGCCTCTATGTTCTCCTGTAGAGAGACAGACTGATTGCCAGACACTTTGGAATCCTTCTTCTTCTCCATTAGATAATAATACAGACACAATCATAGACTCACAGACCGACATACACACTAGTCTTCCCTTCCTCTGACCGACAGAAAGATAGACACTGTAGCCTCCTTCTTCTCGACTAGATAAACGTACATATATAGATATGTGATACATAGACAGAGAGACAGACATACTAGCTTACTCCTCCTCCATTAGATGCACACATAGACTGATAGACACATACAGTAGAATCCCCCCACTCTACTTTCAGGTACATTGATACACAGACCCGCGCTCACACACACACACACACAGACACACACACACACACATACACGGTAGCATCCTCCTGTTCTTCAAATTGGTATTTATGTAGATAGACACACTAACCTAATCCTCCAATACACAGACAAATAAAACGGCACACTAGCCTACAGGTTTGCCTCCTTTAGATAGATAGATAGTTAGGTAGATTAATAGATATATAGATAGATAGTTAGATAGGCAGGCAGAGAGACATACTAGTCTCCTCCTCCTCCGTTAGATAAACAGACGGGCACACACAAAGGCTTGCCTCTCCCATCCTCCAATAGGCAGGCAGTCAAGCAGGCAGTCAGACAGACTGACACACTAGAGGTGGGGTGCGGTCTGTGGACCGGGTTAAGAAGCGTTCTCCTGGGAGAGTTGTGCCACTGGCGAGTAATAGGATTCTATCCCATGTCCCTAACTGCCTTGCCTGAGGGCGGCCTCCGCTCCCCCAAATTCGTTGGGCTCAAGCCTTTGAACTTAGCCTGCTCCTGGGAGCACGCATGGTAAGGCTAGGGGAAGAGGTCATGGGCAGATATGGAGGCGGCACAGCAGCTAAGGGGGATGCATCGGCGACTCGGTCATTTTCCTACCATCTCCCCCTCTCCTGGCCTCAGGGTGGCCTCTGCTACACCAGGTGTGCGGGATTTAATTCTCCCTGTCTGCCAGGTCCTGGGAGGCAGCTGAGGTGATCTCTGGGTACAGGGACGTCGAGGGGAGCGGACTACATCTGGTGAGTCGATCAGTTTGCTCCCATCTCCACAAGGGCCTGTCCTGGGGGCGGGCTCTCCTGCCCCGGGTTCACAGTATCCATGTTTCCATGTGAGCCTGCGCCCCGCAGGCAATCCCGGTGTGATTAGGGGCTGCAGTGAGGAGGCGGAACTGCCCCACCGAGCCCCTGTATTTGCTCCGATCTCCGCCTTGCCGGTCCTAGGGTTGGTTTCTGCTAGCCTAGGTACTCGAGGTGCACATCTCTGTGTTTCCCGGCTCCCGTGAGGCAGGTGTGCGATGGGGCGCGCGGAGGGTGCCAGGCTGGGGCTTGGCGCGGGCGGCTATAGAGAGGGCGGAAGCGGGAGGCACGGGCGGCCCAGGCAAGCCTGTGGATTTCCATGCAGTGTCCCCCTCAGCCTGCAATGGGGCCGCCCTCTGCTGCTACAGGGTGGCACTTGCCATCCCTCCAGGTGAGTCAAATACTGAGAGCCAACCTCCATTAGAAAGACAGAGAGACAAATACATAGACAGACAGACAGACAGACTCACACACACACACACACACACACACACACACTAGCCTCCTTCTCTTCCTCCAATAGGTAGATACGTTGATATACAAACTAACATCCTCCTCCAACAGTCACACAAGTAAAAAGTCACACGTGACAACTGCTATGCCTCCACTAGATGGATAGATAGATAGATAGAGAGAGAGAGAGAGAGAGAGAGAGAGAGAGAGATAGAGAGAGAGATAGAGAGATACATAGAGAGATACATAGAGAGATACATAGATATATATGCAGGCAAGGAGATAGACATGCTAGTCTCCTCCTCCTCCGTTAGATAAACAGAGAGATAAACACATAGGCTAGCCTCTCCCATCCTCCAATAGATAGACAGTCAGGCTGGAAGTCAGACACACAGACTCACTAGAGGCGGGGTGCGGTCTGGGTTGGGGTCGGCGGCGGTGACAGGGAATTAGGATGCCCCTGGCAAGACAGAGAATTTTCTCCCTTGTCCCTAGCTGCCTTGCCTGGGGGGCCTCAACTCCTCCAGATTCATAGGATTCTGCCCACCTGCCCCCGGGCCTGCTCCCCGGGCGAAGGCGTGGTGAGGGCCTGGGAAGAGGTAGGGGGCAGAGGAGAGGAAGCACAGCAGCTAAGGGGCATGCTTCGGCGACTTGGTCATTTTGCTCCCATCTCCCCTTCTCCTGGGCTCTGGGCAGCATCTACTCCCCAGGTTTGTGGGAGTTAAGTCTCCTTGTCAGCCAGGTTATGGGATGATGGTGAGGTGAGTTCAGGGGACAGATACGTAGCAGGCAGTGGACTGCCCAGGCTGAGACGATCAGTTCGCACACATCTCTAAAGGGGCTTGGGCTGGGGGCGGAATCTCCTGCCAAGGTTCACAGAATGCATGTTTCCAGGTCCACCTGCCCCCTGGAGAAAGGCATTCTATGGTCAGAGGCTGCAGTGAGGAGGCGGGGCTGCACCACCCAGACCCTGTATCAGCTCCCATTTCCTCCTTGGCCGTTCCTGGGGTCCCTCTCTGGTACCCTGATAAAAAAGGTTAAGCTCATGTTTTGGCCTGATCCCGGGAGGCAGGAGAGGGGTGGTGAAGGGGCGGGGATGGGGCGGTGCGGTGGCGGCTACAGGAAACGCAGAAGCTGGGGGCAACGGGGGGCAACGGGTGGCCAGGCAGGCCTGTGAATTTCCACTCTGTGGCAAATTAAGCCTGCTCTGGGGTGCCCCCTGCTGCCACAGGGTGCCAATTGCCATCGCTCCAGGTGAGTCAAATACTGAGAGCCATCCTCAAATGGAAAGACAGAGAGACAAATACATAGACAGACACACACACAAACACACACACACACACACACACACACACACACACACACACACTAGCCTCCTTCTCTTCCTCCAATAGGTAGATACGTTGATATACAAACTAACCTCCAACTCCAACAGTCACACAAGTAAACAGTCACACGTGGCTACTGCTATGCCTCCACTAGATGGATTGATGGGATTAGATAGATAGATAGATAGATAGACAGACAGACAGACAGACAGACAGACAGATATACAGGCAAATAGAGAAACATAGTCTACAGAGACATTAGGAAAACCCTCAGGGGAGACGAGCTTTGGCATTCCGTTATAACCCATGCGCTGCCGACGGTTGGTGGAACGTCCCCTACGCTCAGGATTCCGGAAAAATTGTCAGTGAGTGGGGGAGCTCGAGAGACAACTCCACGCAGCTCTCTTCAGTCACAGGTGTTCCCTGTTCGGGAAGACCGAGAAATACCTTCCCTGACCATGGGGAGGCAGCCTCTGTCCCTGGGACTTCCTGCTAAACAACCTAGCATTCCCTGGCACAGAGACATTAGGAAAACCCTCAGGGGAGACGAGCATAGGCATTCCGTTAGAAACCACGCGCTGCCGACCCGTTGGTGGAACCTCCCCACGCTCAGGATTCCGGAACCATTGTCAGTGCGTGGGGGAGCTCGAGAGACAGCTCCACGCAGCTCTCTTCAGTCACAGGTGTTCCATGTTCGGGGAAGTCTTAGAAATACCTTCCCTGACCTTGGGGGAGGCAGCCTCTGTCCCTGGGAATTCCTGCAAACCCCCCGAGCATTCCCTGGCACAGAGACATTAGGAAAACCATCAGGGGAGACAAGGTTAGGCATTCCGTTAGAACTCACGCGCTGCCGACCGTTGGTCGAACCTCCCCACGCTTAGGATTCCGGAACCATTGTCAGTGCGTGGGGGAGCTCGAGAGACAACTCCACGCAGCTCTCTTCAGTCACAGGTGTTTCCTGTTTGGGGAAGTCGGAGAAATACCTTCCCTGACCTTGGGGAG
>NW_027328857.1:0-49424 GCF_048564905.1 Vicugna pacos | reverse complement strand
ATGCTGCTGTCAGGCGGGCGGGCGGGAGGGGGAGGGGCGCTGAAAGCTGCTCGTGCGCGCGCGCGCACGGGCGCCGGGACGCCAGGGCGCTGGGGCGCGCCCAGAACGTGAGGAAGCTGGGCGGGAGCTGGGTGCTCCTGGACCAGCTCCCGGAGGAGGAAGGCTGCCTGGGGTCTCGGCCTCCCGCCGCTTGCTGTCGCCTCTGCTGCCGTCGCGAGCCAGGTAAGGGGGCGCTGGTGGGGGCGCGCAGGTCGGGGAGTCGGCGGGTGAGGCCTGGGCTGTGCAGTTGGGGAGGCGCCCGGGGGTGGGGGGAGGGGTGCGTCGGTGGGGTCCAGGCCGCGCGTCCAGGTTGGGACCGTGAGGCGGGTCCCGGGGTCCCCCGGCCTGGTTGGGGTGCCTTCCTCCCCCTCCTTAGTACTGGCTGAACCGCGCGGCTTTCTTGGCCGCCGCTCACAGGCGGCTTTGGCAAAGTGGGAGCAGCCCCGGGAGATGGGAGGGCGCTGGACGGCCCCGGGCCAGCCGAGACTGGCCCTCAGGCCTTGCGAGGCCTTCCCGCGCGGGTGGCCCTGCCCTGGGAGTGGAGGCCGCCCCGGACCCTGTGGGGCACAGGCGAGCTGGGGCAGAAGCAGGGGCGAGGCCGGGCCTTTGGGAGCTTGTTAGCCTGCCCCCGAGATCCAAAGCTTCTGACCAGTGTATTTTCCGTCTTTTGAGGACTCTCCCTCCTGTTTTGCACAGTGGCTGCACCGAACGATATTCCCACCGACAGTGTAGGAGGGATCCCTTTTCTCCACAGCCTCTGTAGCCTTGATCCTGTGTGGGCTTTGGAATGATGGCCACTCTAACTGGGGTGCGATGCCACCTCATTGTACTTTTGCCTTGTATTCCTCGGATAATTAGCAACCTTGAGCCTGTTTTGTCATGTGCCTCTCATTGGTCGCTGGTGGGTCTTCGCTGGAGAATTGCTTCCTGAGGTCGTCTTCTGCCCATTTTTGGATTGGGTCGTCTTCTGTCCGTTGAGTCGGATGAGCTGTTTGGATATGGTGGAAATGAACCCCTAGTCAGTCTCATGTTTGGCAAAGATTGTCTCCTGTTTCGTAGGTCGTGGTTTAGTTCTGCTTCTGGTTTCCTTTGGTGTGCCAAAGCTGATGAATTCAGTTTGCTCCCGTTTGTGTTTGTATTTTTGCTGAGTTTTCTGTTGCTTGGGGAGACTACCCTAGGAGAAAATGGGTGAGGTGTACGTGGGATACTGTTTGGCCTACGTTTCCTACCGAGAGGTGTGTGGTGTCTTGTCTTACGTTTAAGTGTCTAAGCCATTTTGAATTTATTTCTGCGTATGCTGGGGCTGTACGCCCAGGGGCCGGGATTGGGGTAGGGGGCGGGGCGGCTGCAGAGAGGGCAGCAGCGAAGGACGCGAGCTGCCCAGGCAAGCCTGTGGATTTCCTCCCGAGTCCCCCTCAGCCAGCTCTCTGGGCGCCTTCTTCTGCCTCAGGGTGGCATCTGACGTCTCTCCAGGTCAATGGAGTCCCGGGAGGCTTCCTCCAATACACAGAGAGACAGACATATAAATAGGCAGACACGCTAGTCTCTTTCTTTGTTATTAACAGATAGATACACTAACCTCGTCCTCCTCCTCCATTACATAGGTACACAGATACATACATACAAAGACAGACAGGCACACACCATAACACACACACACACACACACACACACACACACACACACACAAACAGAAGCCTCCTCCTACTCCTCAGTTAGGTAGGTAGATGGACACACCAATCTCCTCCTCCATGAAATAGATTGTCAGAGAGATACACACACACACAGCAGCCTCCTCTTCCTCCTCAATCAGGTAGGTAAGTAGATAGACACACTAGCCTCCTCCTCTAGTAGGTAAAGAAACACACAGACAGACTGAGAGACAGACACACTCACCTCCTCCAATAGAAAGACACTTAGACGAACACAGTAGCCTCCTCCTACTTCATTAGGTGCGTATGCAGACAGACAGACGGAAAGTCACGCTAGCTTCCTCCACCTCCTCCTCCATTAGATAGAAAATTACAGAAATGGACAGACCCACACACACACTTACACACACAGACACACACACACTGCACTCCTTCTCCTCCTCAATTAGGCAGATAGACAAACACACTAGCCTCCTCTGCCTCCTCCATTGCATGGATGGATTGTCAGAGAGAGAGAGAGGCCGAGAGAGAGACATGCTAGCCTCCTCTTCCTCCATTACAAAGACACACAGAGACACACAGACATAGACTAGCCTCTCCCCTCCTCCAACAGATAGATAGGCAGGCAGGCAGGCAGGCAGGCAGGCAGGCAGGCAGGCAGGCAGGCAGGCAGACGGACAGACACACTCACTACAGGCGGAGTGCAGTCAGGGGACAGTGATGGGGTCAGGGTCCGGGGACTGGGGTGCCCCTGGTGAGCCAGAGGATTTTCTCCCGTGTCCCCAACGGCCTAGCCTGGTGGCGACCGCCGCTCTCCCACGTTCCTCAGACTCAAGCCATTTAATCAGCCTGCTCTTGGGAGCGGGCGTGGTGCGGTCAGTGAAAGAGGTCAGTGGTGGAGGGGCCGGAGGCACTGCGGCTAAGGGGGCTGCCCTGGCGAGTTGGTAAGTTTCCTCCCATCTCCCCCTCTCCTTGGCCTGGGGACAGCCTCTGCCACCCCAGGTTTGCGGGATTGAAGTCTCCTTGTCAGCCAGGTCATGGGAGGCTGGGGCGGTTCGGTCAGGGGCTGCAGAGAGGAGGCGGGGCTGCCCTAGAAGCCCGAGTGTTTGCTCCCATGATCCCTTGGCCTGGCCTGGGGTCGGACTCTGGTACCCCAGGTTCACTAGCTGCACATCTACGTGTTGGATGCCTCCCCGGAGGCAGGCGCGGTGCGCTGAGGGGATGGTGGCCCGGGGCGGGGAAGGGGAGGCTGCAGAGGGGTCAGCAGCGGTGGCGAGGGCTGCCCAGGTAAGCCTGTGGATTTCCTCTCGTGACTCCTCAGCTTGCTCAGGGGGCGCCCTGTGCTACGCCAGGTTGACTGGGTGCACATGTCCGTGTTGTCCGGCTTCCGGGATGCTGGCGCGGTGTGCTCAGGGGGCAGTGGTGGTGGCGGGGTCTGGGGCGGCTGCAGAGAGGGCGGGCGGCAGCGTGGGGCGGGGGCTGCCAAGGCAATCCTGTGCATTTCCTCGCGTGTCCCCCTCAGCCTGCTCTGGGGGCGGTCTCTGCTGCCCCAGGGTCCCTGGAGGCTTGTCCTCAGGTGATCCTGCTCCTGAGAGGTGGGCGTGGTGCAGTCAATGTGCAGGGGCGGGGGCAGCGACAGGGACAGAGACAGAGACAGCGACAGCGACAGCGACAGCGACAGAGACAGCGGGCAATGGGAGCAAGTACCTGGCTAGTAGTATGGGTCAGCCCCAATCCTGCCATCTCCAGCTCTGCTGCTGCCACTGCCGCCGCCCCGCCCCCCTGGCCATAGCCGGCCTGCCTCCCAGGGGCAGGCTGACAGGGGGAAACTCCTTCCAGGAAGCTCTGGCAGCAGAGGCCAGGCGGCGGGGGAAGTGGGAGCAAGTGGACTTGCTCTCCCAGGACAGCCGCCCTGTCCCGCCCTCGCCGCCGACGCCGCCACCCCCACTACCACTGCCACTGCCACTGCTGCCCGCTGTCCATCCCGGGGGCCGAGGGCCGGGCTAAGGCTGCACCCTCCCTCCCCGCACCAGCATCAAGCAGCCAAGGCCCACTGGCGAGCGGTGTGCAGCTCGGGACCACCCATCCCATGGGCTCTGAGGAGGCATTGGGCTTCGGGGTGGGATGGGGGCGTGGCGGTGGGGCAGGGAATTGGAATGGCCTCAAGCCCCGCCCACCCGGCCGCCGGGGCCGCGCCCCTGGGAGCCAGGACTGCGTGCCTGCCGTGGGCCCGGGGCATCCCTGTCTAGCGGCTGTCGCCGTGGTGATCGGAGCCCGGAGCGCCCGGCTCTCGCGAGGAGAGGGCTGAGGGGGTCATCTGGGGTCGGGGTGCACTCCGGGTGTGCGGCGATCTGGCGATGAGGGCGGACAGGGTGAGGGGGAGGGGTTGCTGGGAGCGGAAGTGACCCGGCTGAAGGGTGGGGGCTCATTCCTAGGTGAAGGGTTAGGGGAGTATCTGCGGACGGTGGGGGGACCTGGGGTGAGGCCCGAGGGGTGAGCGCGGTTTACAGGGGCTGTAGCTTAGGACCGAGTGGGGCGCAGACCTGGGGCGGGATTTGGGTGTGAGGAGAAGCAGCTTTGTCTCGGGGGTGCAGTGGATCGGGGACCGGGCGTGGCAGGGGGTGGGGAGGCATGGACTGGGTGGGGAGTCGGCGAGCAGTGGTAGTGGGGCTGGTGGGGTGAGGCCTGGCCCTGGGCCCGTGGTGGTCCTACTTGGGGGCCGGGACCCTGGAGGAGGGCGTGGGGGGCCGCGTTGGTGTTGGGGACCCGGCCAGCCCTGGCCGCGGGCTGGGCTCGCCCCACCGCCCCACCGCCCCACCGCCCCACCGCCCCACCGCCCGAAGCTCCACCGGCCCACCGCCCGGCCCCACTCGCAGCATCCCTACTGCTGGAGTCGCAGCCAAGCCTCCATGCTGCTGTCAGGCGGGCGGGCGGGAGGGGGAGGGGCGCTGAAAGCTGCTCGTGCGCGCGCGCGCGCACGGGCGCCGGGACGCCAGGGCGCTGGGGCGCGCCCAGAACGTGAGGAAGCTGGGCGGGAGCTGGGTGCTCCTGGACCAGCTCCCGGAGGAGGAAGGCTGCCTGGGGTCTCGGCCTCCCGCCGCTTGCTGTCGCCTCTGCTGCCGTCGCGAGCCAGGTAAGGGGGCGCTGGTGGGGGCGCGCAGGTCGGGGAGTCGGCGGGTGAGGCCTGGGCTGTGCAGTTGGGGAGGCGCCCGGGGGTGGGGGGAGGGGTGCGTCGGTGGGGTCCAGGCCGCGCGTCCAGGTTGGGACCGTGAGGCGGGTCCCGGGGTCCCCCGGCCTGGTTGGGGTGCCTTCCTCCCCCTCCTTAGTACTGGCTGAACCGCGCGGCTTTCTTGGCCGCCGCTCACAGGCGGCTTTGGCAAAGTGGGAGCAGCCCCGGGAGATGGGAGGGCGCTGGACGGCCCCGGGCCAGCCGAGACTGGCCCTCAGGCCTTGCGAGGCCTTCCCGCGCGGGTGGCCCTGCCCTGGGAGTGGAGGCCACCCCGGACCCTGTGGGGCACAGGCGAGCTGGGGCAGAAGCAGGGGCGAGGCCGGGCCTTTGGGAGCTTGTTAGCCTGCCCCCGAGATCCAAAGCTTCTGACCAGTGTATTTTCCGTCTTTTGAGGACTCTCCCTCCTGTTTTGCACAGTGGCTGCACCGAACGATATTCCCACCGACAGTGTAGGAGGGATCCCTTTTCTCCACAGCCTCTGTAGCCTTGATCCTGTGTGGGCTTTGGAATGATGGCCACTCTAACTGGGGTGCGATGCCACCTCATTGTACTTTTGCCTTGTATTCCTCGGATAATTAGCAACCTTGAGCCTGTTTTGTCATGTGCCTCTCATTGGTCGCTGGTGGGTCTTCGCTGGAGAATTGCTTCCTGAGGTCGTCTTCTGCCCATTTTTGGATTGGGTCGTCTTCTGTCCGTTGAGTCGGATGAGCTGTTTGGATATGGTGGAAATGAACCCCTAGTCAGTCTCATGTTTGGCAAAGATTGTCTCCTGTTTCGTAGGTCGTGGTTTAGTTCTGCTTCTGGTTTCCTTTGGTGTGCCAAAGCTGATGAATTCAGTTTGCTCCCGTTTGTGTTTGTATTTTTGCTGAGTTTTCTGTTGCTTGGGGAGACTACCCTAGGAGAAAATGGGTGAGGTGTACGTGGGATACTGTTTGGCCTACGTTTCCTACCGAGAGGTGTGTGGTGTCTTGTCTTACGTTTAAGTGTCTAAGCCATTTTGAATTTATTTCTGCGTATGCTGGGGCTGTACGCCCAGGGGCCGGGATTGGGGTAGGGGGCGGGGCGGCTGCAGAGAGGGCAGCAGCGAAGGACGCGAGCTGCCCAGGCAAGCCTGTGGATTTCCTCCCGAGTCCCCCTCAGCCAGCTCTCTGGGCGCCTTCTTCTGCCTCAGGGTGGCATCTGACGTCTCTCCAGGTCAATGGAGTCCCGGGAGGCTTCCTCCAATACACAGAGAGACAGACATATAAATAGGCAGACACGCTAGTCTCTTTCTTTGTTATTAACAGATGGATACACTAACCTCGTCCTCCTCCTCCATTACATAGGTACACAGATACATAGATACAAAGACAGACAGGCACACACCATAACACACACACACACACACACACACACACACACACACACACAAACAGAAGCCTCCTCCTACTCCTCAGTTAGGTAGGTAGATGGACACACCAATCTCCTCCTCCATGAAATAGATTGTCAGAGAGATACACACACACACAGCAGCCTCCTCTTCCTCCTCAATCAGGTAGGTAAGTAGATAGACACACTAGCCTCCTCCTCTAGTAGGTAAAGAAACACACAGACAGACTGAGAGACAGACACACTCACCTCCTCCAATAGAAAGACACTTAGACGAACACAGTAGCCTCCTCCTACTTCATTAGGTGCGTATGCAGACAGACAGACGGAAAGTCACGCTAGCTTCCTCCACCTCCTCCTCCATTAGATAGAAAATTATGGAAATGGACAGACCCACACACACACTTACACACACAGACACACACACACTACACTCCTTCTCCTCCTCAATTAGGCAGATAGACAAACACACTAGCCTCCTCTGCCTCCTCCATTGCATGGATGGATTGTCAGAGAGAGAGAGAGGCCGAGAGAGAGACATGCTAGCCTCCTCTTCCTCCATTACAAAGACACACAGAGACACACAGACATAGACTAGCCTCTCCCCTCCTCCAACAGATAGATAGGCAGGCAGGCAGGCAGGCAGGCAGGCAGGCAGGCAGACGGACAGACACACTCACTACAGGCGGAGTGCAGTCAGGGGACAGTGATGGGGTCAGGGTCCGGGGACTGGGGTGCCCCTGGTGAGCCAGAGGATTTTCTCCCGTGTCCCCAACGGCCTAGCCTGGTGGCGACCGCCGCTCTCCCACGTTCCTCAGACTGAAGCCATTTAATCAGCCTGCTCTTGGGAGCGGGCGTGGTGCGGTCAGTGAAAGAGGTCAGTGGTGGAGGGGCCGGAGGCACTGCGGCTAAGGGGGCTGCCCTGGCGAGTTGGTAAGTTTCCTCCCATCTCCCCCTCTCCTTGGCCTGGGGACAGCCTCTGCCACCCCAGGTTTGCGGGATTGAAGTCTCCTTGTCAGCCAGGTCATGGGAGGCTGGGGCGGTTCGGTCAGGGGCTGCAGAGAGGAGGCGGGGCTGCCCTAGAAGCCCGAGTGTTTGCTCCCATGATCCCTTGGCCTGGCCTGGGGTCGGACTCTGGTACCCCAGGTTCACTAGCTGCACATCTACGTGTTGGATGCCTCCCCGGAGGCAGGCGCGGTGCGCTGAGGGGATGGTGGCCCGGGGCGGGGAAGGGGAGGCTGCAGAGGGGTCAGCAGCGGTGGCGAGGGCTGCCCAGGTAAGCCTGTGGATTTCCTCTCGTGACTCCTCAGCTTGCTCAGGGGGCGCCCTGTGCTACGCCAGGTTGACTGGGTGCACATGTCCGTGTTGTCCGGCTTCCGGGATGCTGGCGCGGTGTGCTCAGGGGGCAGTGGTGGTGGCGGGGTCTGGGGCGGCTGCAGAGAGGGCGGGCGGCAGCGTGGGGCGGGGGCTGCCAAGGCAATCCTGTGCATTTCCTCGCGTGTCCCCCTCAGCCTGCTCTGGGGGCGGTCTCTGCTGCCCCAGGGTCCCTGGAGGCTTGTCCTCAGGTGATCCTGCTCCTGAGAGGTGGGCGTGGTGCAGTCAATGTGCAGGGGCGGGGGCAGCGACAGGGACAGAGACAGAGACAGCGACAGCGACAGCGACAGCGACAGAGACAGCGGGCAATGGGAGCAAGTACCTGGCTAGTAGTATGGGTCAGCCCCAATCCTGCCATCTCCAGCTCTGCTGCTGCCACTGCCGCCGCCCCGCCCCCCTGGCCATAGCCGGCCTGCCTCCCAGGGGCAGGCTGACAGGGGGAAACTCCTTCCAGGAAGCTCTGGCAGCAGAGGCCAGGCGGCGGGGGAAGTGGGAGCAAGTGGACTTGCTCTCCCAGGACAGCCGCCCTGTCCCGCCCTCGCCGCCGACGCCGCCACCCCCACTACCACTGCCACTGCCACTGCTGCCCGCTGTCCATCCCGGGGGCCGAGGGCCGGGCTAAGGCTGCACCCTCCCTCCCCGCACCAGCATCAAGCAGCCAAGGCCCACTGGCGAGCGGTGTGCAGCTCGGGACCACCCATCCCATGGGCTCTGAGGAGGCATTGGGCTTCGGGGTGGGATGGGGGCGTGGCGGTGGGGCAGGGAATTGGAATGGCCTCAAGCCCCGCCCACCCGGCCGCCGGGGCCGCGCCCCTGGGAGCCAGGACTGCGTGCCTGCCGTGGGCCCGGGGCATCCCTGTCTAGCGGCTGTCGCCGTGGTGATCGGAGCCCGGAGCGCCCGGCTCTCGCGAGGAGAGGGCTGAGGGGGTCATCTGGGGTCGGGGTGCACTCCGGGTGTGCGGCGATCTGGCGATGAGGGCGGACAGGGTGAGGGGGAGGGGTTGCTGGGAGCGGAAGTGACCCGGCTGAAGGGTGGGGGCTCATTCCTAGGTGAAGGGTTAGGGGAGTATCTGCGGACGGTGGGGGGACCTGGGGTGAGGCCCGAGGGGTGAGCGCGGTTTACAGGGGCTGTAGCTTAGGACCGAGTGGGGCGCAGACCTGGGGCGGGATTTGGGTGTGAGGAGAAGCAGCTTTGTCTCGGGGGTGCAGTGGATCGGGGACCGGGCGTGGCAGGGGGTGGGGAGGCATGGACTGGGTGGGGGGTCGGCGAGCAGTGGTAGTGGGGCTGGTGGGGTGAGGCCTGGCCCTGGGCCCGTGGTGGTCCTACTTGGGGGCCGGGACCCTGGAGGAGGGCGTGGGGGGCCGCGTTGGTGTTGGGGACCCGGCCAGCCCTGGCCGCGGGCTGGGCTCGCCCCACCGCCCCACCGCCCCACCGCCCCACCGCCCCACCGCCCGAAGCTCCACCGGCCCACCGCCCGGCCCCACTCGCAGCATCCCTACTGCTGGAGTCGCAGCCAAGCCTCCATGCTGCTGTCAGGCGGGCGGGCGGGAGGGGGAGGGGCGCTGAAAGCTGCTCGTGCGCGCTGCGCGCGCACGGGCGCCGGGACGCCAGGGCGCTGGGGCGCGCCCAGAACGTGAGGAAGCTGGGCGGGAGCTGGGTGCTCCTGGACCAGCTCCCGGAGGAGGAAGGCTGCCTGGGGTCTCGGCCTCCCGCCGCTTGCTGTCGCCTCTGCTGCCGTCGCGAGCCAGGTAAGGGGGCGCTGGTGGGGGCGCGCAGGTCGGGGAGTCGGCGGGTGAGGCCTGGGCTGTGCAGTTGGGGAGGCGCCCGGGGGTGGGGGGAGGGGTGCGTCGGTGGGGTCCAGGCCGCGCGTCCAGGTTGGGACCGTGAGGCGGGTCCCGGGGTCCCCCGGCCTGGTTGGGGTGCCTTCCTCCCCCTCCTTAGTACTGGCTGAACCGCGCGGCTTTCTTGGCCGCCGCTCACAGGCGGCTTTGGCAAAGTGGGAGCAGCCCCGGGAGATGGGAGGGCGCTGGACGGCCCCGGGCCAGCCGAGACTGGCCCTCAGGCCTTGCGAGGCCTTCCCGCGCGGGTGGCCCTGCCCTGGGAGTGGAGGCCGCCCCGGACCCTGTGGGGCACAGGCGAGCTGGGGCAGAAGCAGGGGCGAGGCCGGGCCTTTGGGAGCTTGTTAGCCTGCCCCCGAGATCCAAAGCTTCTGACCAGTGTATTTTCCGTCTTTTGAGGACTCTCCCTCCTGTTTTGCACAGTGGCTGCACCGAACGATATTCCCACCGACAGTGTAGGAGGGATCCCTTTTCTCCACAGCCTCTGTAGCCTTGATCCTGTGTGGGCTTTGGAATGATGGCCACTCTAACTGGGGTGCGATGCCACCTCATTGTACTTTTGCCTTGTATTCCTCGGATAATTAGCAACCTTGAGCCTGTTTTGTCATGTGCCTCTCATTGGTCGCTGGTGGGTCTTCGCTGGAGAATTGCTTCCTGAGGTCGTCTTCTGCCCATTTTTGGATTGGGTCGTCTTCTGTCCGTTGAGTCGGATGAGCTGTTTGGATATGGTGGAAATGAACCCCTAGTCAGTCTCATGTTTGGCAAAGATTGTCTCCTGTTTCGTAGGTCGTGGTTTAGTTCTGCTTCTGGTTTCCTTTGGTGTGCCAAAGCTGATGAATTCAGTTTGCTCCCGTTTGTGTTTGTATTTTTGCTGAGTTTTCTGTTGCTTGGGGAGACTACCCTAGGAGAAAATGGGTGAGGTGTACGTGGGATACTGTTTGGCCTACGTTTCCTACCGAGAGGTGTGTGGTGTCTTGTCTTACGTTTAAGTGTCTAAGCCATTTTGAATTTATTTCTGCGTATGCTGGGGCTGTACGCCCAGGGGCCGGGATTGGGGTAGGGGGCGGGGCGGCTGCAGAGAGGGCAGCAGCGAAGGACGCGAGCTGCCCAGGCAAGCCTGTGGATTTCCTCCCGAGTCCCCCTCAGCCAGCTCTCTGGGCGCCTTCTTCTGCCTCAGGGTGGCATCTGACGTCTCTCCAGGTCAATGGAGTCCCGGGAGGCTTCCTCCAATACACAGAGAGACAGACATATAAATAGGCAGACACGCTAGTCTCTTTCTTTGTTATTAACAGATAGATACACTAACCTCGTCCTCCTCCTCCATTACATAGGTACACAGATACATACATACAAAGACAGACAGGCACACACCATAACACACACACACACACACACACACACACACACACAAACAGAAGCCTCCTCCTACTCCTCAGTTAGGTAGGTAGATGGACACACCAATCTCCTCCTCCATGAAATAGATTGTCAGAGAGATACACACACACACAGCAGCCTCCTCTTCCTCCTCAATCAGGTAGGTAAGTAGATAGACACACTAGCCTCCTCCTCTAGTAGGTAAAGAAACACACAGACAGACTGAGAGACAGACACACTCACCTCCTCCAATAGAAAGACACTTAGACGAACACAGTAGCCTCCTCCTACTTCATTAGGTGCGTATGCAGACAGACAGACGGAAAGTCACGCTAGCTTCCTCCACCTCCTCCTCCATTAGATAGAAAATTACAGAAATGGACAGACCCACACACACACTTACACACACAGACACACACACACTACACTCCTTCTCCTCCTCAATTAGGCAGATAGACAAACACACTAGCCTCCTCTGCCTCCTCCATTGCATGGATGGATTGTCAGAGAGAGAGAGAGGCCGAGAGAGAGACATGCTAGCCTCCTCTTCCTCCATTACAAAGACACACAGAGACACACAGACATAGACTAGCCTCTCCCCTCCTCCAACAGATAGATAGGCAGGCAGGCAGGCAGGCAGGCAGGCAGGCAGGCAGGCAGGCAGGCAGACGGACAGACACACTCACTACAGGCGGAGTGCAGTCAGGGGACAGTGATGGGGTCAGGGTCCGGGGACTGGGGTGCCCCTGGTGAGCCAGAGGATTTTCTCCCGTGTCCCCAACGGCCTAGCCTGGTGGCGACCGCCGCTCTCCCACGTTCCTCAGACTGAAGCCATTTAATCAGCCTGCTCTTGGGAGCGGGCGTGGTGCGGTCAGTGAAAGAGGTCAGTGGTGGAGGGGCCGGAGGCACTGCGGCTAAGGGGGCTGCCCTGGCGAGTTGGTAAGTTTCCTCCCATCTCCCCCTCTCCTTGGCCTGGGGACAGCCTCTGCCACCCCAGGTTTGCGGGATTGAAGTCTCCTTGTCAGCCAGGTCATGGGAGGCTGGGGCGGTTCGGTCAGGGGCTGCAGAGAGGAGGCGGGGCTGCCCTAGAAGCCCGAGTGTTTGCTCCCATGATCCCTTGGCCTGGCCTGGGGTCGGACTCTGGTACCCCAGGTTCACTAGCTGCACATCTACGTGTTGGATGCCTCCCCGGAGGCAGGCGCGGTGCGCTGAGGGGATGGTGGCCCGGGGCGGGGAAGGGGAGGCTGCAGAGGGGTCAGCAGCGGTGGCGAGGGCTGCCCAGGTAAGCCTGTGGATTTCCTCTCGTGACTCCTCAGCTTGCTCAGGGGGCGCCCTGTGCTACGCCAGGTTGACTGGGTGCACATGTCCGTGTTGTCCGGCTTCCGGGATGCTGGCGCGGTGTGCTCAGGGGGCAGTGGTGGTGGCGGGGTCTGGGGCGGCTGCAGAGAGGGCGGGCGGCAGCGTGGGGCGGGGGCTGCCAAGGCAATCCTGTGCATTTCCTCGCGTGTCCCCCTCAGCCTGCTCTGGGGGCGGTCTCTGCTGCCCCAGGGTCCCTGGAGGCTTGTCCTCAGGTGATCCTGCTCCTGAGAGGTGGGCGTGGTGCAGTCAATGTGCAGGGGCGGGGGCAGCGACAGGGACAGAGACAGAGACAGCGACAGCGACAGCGACAGCGACAGAGACAGCGGGCAATGGGAGCAAGTACCTGGCTAGTAGTATGGGTCAGCCCCAATCCTGCCATCTCCAGCTCTGCTGCTGCCACTGCCGCCGCCCCGCCCCCCTGGCCATAGCCGGCCTGCCTCCCAGGGGCAGGCTGACAGGGGGAAACTCCTTCCAGGAAGCTCTGGCAGCAGAGGCCAGGCGGCGGGGGAAGTGGGAGCAAGTGGACTTGCTCTCCCAGGACAGCCGCCCTGTCCCGCCCTCGCCGCCGACGCCGCCACCCCCACTACCACTGCCACTGCCACTGCTGCCCGCTGTCCATCCCGGGGGCCGAGGGCCGGGCTAAGGCTGCACCCTCCCTCCCCGCACCAGCATCAAGCAGCCAAGGCCCACTGGCGAGCGGTGTGCAGCTCGGGACCACCCATCCCATGGGCTCTGAGGAGGCATTGGGCTTCGGGGTGGGATGGGGGCGTGGCGGTGGGGCAGGGAATTGGAATGGCCTCAAGCCCCGCCCACCCGGCCGCCGGGGCCGCGCCCCTGGGAGCCAGGACTGCGTGCCTGCCGTGGGCCCGGGGCATCCCTGTCTAGCGGCTGTCGCCGTGGTGATCGGAGCCCGGAGCGCCCGGCTCTCGCGAGGAGAGGGCTGAGGGGGTCATCTGGGGTCGGGGTGCACTCCGGGTGTGCGGCGATCTGGCGATGAGGGCGGACAGGGTGAGGGGGAGGGGTTGCTGGGAGCGGAAGTGACCCGGCTGAAGGGTGGGGGCTCATTCCTAGGTGAAGGGTTAGGGGAGTATCTGCGGACGGTGGGGGGACCTGGGGTGAGGCCCGAGGGGTGAGCGCGGTTTACAGGGGCTGTAGCTTAGGACCGAGTGGGGCGCAGACCTGGGGCGGGATTTGGGTGTGAGGAGAAGCAGCTTTGTCTCGGGGGTGCAGTGGATCGGGGACCGGGCGTGGCAGGGGGTGGGGAGGCATGGACTGGGTGGGGGGTCGGCGAGCAGTGGTAGTGGGGCTGGTGGGGTGAGGCCTGGCCCTGGGCCCGTGGTGGTCCTACTTGGGGGCCGGGACCCTGGAGGAGGGCGTGGGGGGCCGCGTTGGTGTTGGGGACCCGGCCAGCCCTGGCCGCGGGCTGGGCTCGCCCCACCGCCCCACCGCCCCACCGCCCCACCGCCCCACCGCCCGAAGCTCCACCGGCCCACCGCCCGGCCCCACTCGCAGCATCCCTACTGCTGGAGTGGCAGCCAAGCCTCCATGCTGCTGTCAGGCGGGCGGGCGGGAGGGGGAGGGGCGCTGAAAGCTGCTCGTGCGCGCGCGCGCGCACGGGCGCCGGGACGCCAGGGCGCTGGGGCGCGCCCAGAACGTGAGGAAGCTGGGCGGGAGCTGGGTGCTCCTGGACCAGCTCCCGGAGGAGGAAGGCTGCCTGGGGTCTCGGCCTCCCGCCGCTTGCTGTCGCCTCTGCTGCCGTCGCGAGCCAGGTAAGGGGGCGCTGGTGGGGGCGCGCAGGTCGGGGAGTCGGCGGGTGAGGCCTGGGCTGTGCAGTTGGGGAGGCGCCCGGGGGTGGGGGGAGGGGTGCGTCGGTGGGGTCCAGGCCGCGCGTCCAGGTTGGGACCGTGAGGCGGGTCCCGGGGTCCCCCGGCCTGGTTGGGGTGCCTTCCTCCCCCTCCTTAGTACTGGCTGAACCGCGCGGCTTTCTTGGCCGCCGCTCACAGGCGGCTTTGGCAAAGTGGGAGCAGCCCCGGGAGATGGGAGGGCGCTGGACGGCCCCGGGCCAGCCGAGACTGGCCCTCAGGCCTTGCGAGGCCTTCCCGCGCGGGTGGCCCTGCCCTGGGAGTGGAGGCCGCCCCGGACCCTGTGGGGCACAGGCGAGCTGGGGCAGAAGCAGGGGCGAGGCCGGGCCTTTGGGAGCTTGTTAGCCTGCCCCCGAGATCCAAAGCTTCTGACCAGTGTATTTTCCGTCTTTTGAGGACTCTCCCTCCTGTTTTGCACAGTGGCTGCACCGAACGATATTCCCACCGACAGTGTAGGAGGGATCCCTTTTCTCCACAGCCTCTGTAGCCTTGATCCTGTGTGGGCTTTGGAATGATGGCCACTCTAACTGGGGTGCGATGCCACCTCATTGTACTTTTGCCTTGTATTCCTCGGATAATTAGCAACCTTGAGCCTGTTTTGTCATGTGCCTCTCATTGGTCGCTGGTGGGTCTTCGCTGGAGAATTGCTTCCTGAGGTCGTCTTCTGCCCATTTTTGGATTGGGTCGTCTTCTGTCCGTTGAGTCGGATGAGCTGTTTGGATATGGTGGAAATGAACCCCTAGTCAGTCTCATGTTTGGCAAAGATTGTCTCCTGTTTCGTAGGTCGTGGTTTAGTTCTGCTTCTGGTTTCCTTTGGTGTGCCAAAGCTGATGAATTCAGTTTGCTCCCGTTTGTGTTTGTATTTTTGCTGAGTTTTCTGTTGCTTGGGGAGACTACCCTAGGAGAAAATGGGTGAGGTGTACGTGGGATACTGTTTGGCCTACGTTTCCTACCGAGAGGTGTGTGGTGTCTTGTCTTACGTTTAAGTGTCTAAGCCATTTTGAATTTATTTCTGCGTATGCTGGGGCTGTACGCCCAGGGGCCGGGATTGGGGTAGGGGGCGGGGCGGCTGCAGAGAGGGCAGCAGCGAAGGACGCGAGCTGCCCAGGCAAGCCTGTGGATTTCCTCCCGAGTCCCCCTCAGCCAGCTCTCTGGGCGCCTTCTTCTGCCTCAGGGTGGCATCTGACGTCTCTCCAGGTCAATGGAGTCCCGGGAGGCTTCCTCCAATACACAGAGAGACAGACATATAAATAGGCAGACACGCTAGTCTCTTTCTTTGTTATTAACAGATAGATACACTAACCTCGTCCTCCTCCTCCATTACATAGGTACACAGATACATACATACAAAGACAGACAGGCACACACCATAACACACACACACACACACACACACACACACACACACACACACAAACAGAAGCCTCCTCCTACTCCTCAGTTAGGTAGGTAGATGGACACACCAATCTCCTCCTCCATGAAATAGATTGTCAGAGAGATACACACACACACAGCAGCCTCCTCTTCCTCCTCAATCAGGTAGGTAAGTAGATAGACACACTAGCCTCCTCCTCTAGTAGGTAAAGAAACACACAGACAGACTGAGAGACAGACACACTCACCTCCTCCAATAGAAAGACACTTAGACGAACACAGTAGCCTCCTCCTACTTCATTAGGTGCGTATGCAGACAGACAGACGGAAAGTCACGCTAGCTTCCTCCACCTCCTCCTCCATTAGATAGAAAATTACAGAAATGGACAGACCCACACACACACTTACACACACAGACACACACACACTACACTCCTTCTCCTCCTCAATTAGGCAGATAGACAAACACACTAGCCTCCTCTGCCTCCTCCATTGCATGGATGGATTGTCAGAGAGAGAGAGAGGCCGAGAGAGAGACATGCTAGCCTCCTCTTCCTCCATTACAAAGACACACAGAGACACACAGACATAGACTAGCCTCTCCCCTCCTCCAACAGATAGATAGGCAGGCAGGCAGGCAGGCAGGCAGGCAGGCAGGCAGGCAGGCAGACGGACAGACACACTCACTACAGGCGGAGTGCAGTCAGGGGACAGTGATGGGGTCAGGGTCCGGGGACTGGGGTGCCCCTGGTGAGCCAGAGGATTTTCTCCCGTGTCCCCAACGGCCTAGCCTGGGGGCGACCGCCGCTCTCCCACGTTCCTCAGACTCAAGCCATTTAATCAGCCTGCTCTTGGGAGCGGGCGTGGTGCGGTCAGTGAAAGAGGTCAGTGGTGGAGGGGCCGGAGGCACTGCGGCTAAGGGGGCTGCCCTGGCGAGTTGGTAAGTTTCCTCCCATCTCCCCCTCTCCTTGGCCTGGGGACAGCCTCTGCCACCCCAGGTTTGCGGGATTGAAGTCTCCTTGTCAGCCAGGTCATGGGAGGCTGGGGCGGTTCGGTCAGGGGCTGCAGAGAGGAGGCGGGGCTGCCCTAGAAGCCCGAGTGTTTGCTCCCATGATCCCTTGGCCTGGCCTGGGGTCGGACTCTGGTACCCCAGGTTCACTAGCTGCACATCTACGTGTTGGATGCCTCCCCGGAGGCAGGCGCGGTGCGCTGAGGGGATGGTGGCCCGGGGCGGGGAAGGGGAGGCTGCAGAGGGGTCAGCAGCGGTGGCGAGGGCTGCCCAGGTAAGCCTGTGGATTTCCTCTCGTGACTCCTCAGCTTGCTCAGGGGGCGCCCTGTGCTACGCCAGGTTGACTGGGTGCACATGTCCGTGTTGTCCGGCTTCCGGGATGCTGGCGCGGTGTGCTCAGGGGGCAGTGGTGGTGGCGGGGTCTGGGGCGGCTGCAGAGAGGGCGGGCGGCAGCGTGGGGCGGGGGCTGCCAAGGCAATCCTGTGCATTTCCTCGCGTGTCCCCCTCAGCCTGCTCTGGGGGCGGTCTCTGCTGCCCCAGGGTCCCTGGAGGCTTGTCCTCAGGTGATCCTGCTCCTGAGAGGTGGGCGTGGTGCAGTCAATGTGCAGGGGCGGGGGCAGCGACAGGGACAGAGACAGAGACAGCGACAGCGACAGCGACAGCGACAGAGACAGCGGGCAATGGGAGCAAGTACCTGGCTAGTAGTATGGGTCAGCCCCAATCCTGCCATCTCCAGCTCTGCTGCTGCCACTGCCGCCGCCCCGCCCCCCTGGCCATAGCCGGCCTGCCTCCCAGGGGCAGGCTGACAGGGGGAAACTCCTTCCAGGAAGCTCTGGCAGCAGAGGCCAGGCGGCGGGGGAAGTGGGAGCAAGTGGACTTGCTCTCCCAGGACAGCCGCCCTGTCCCGCCCTCGCCGCCGACGCCGCCACCCCCACTACCACTGCCACTGCCACTGCTGCCCGCTGTCCATCCCGGGGGCCGAGGGCCGGGCTAAGGCTGCACCCTCCCTCCCCGCACCAGCATCAAGCAGCCAAGGCCCACTGGCGAGCGGTGTGCAGCTCGGGACCACCCATCCCATGGGCTCTGAGGAGGCATTGGGCTTCGGGGTGGGATGGGGGCGTGGCGGTGGGGCAGGGAATTGGAATGGCCTCAAGCCCCGCCCACCCGGCCGCCGGGGCCGCGCCCCTGGGAGCCAGGACTGCGTGCCTGCCGTGGGCCCGGGGCATCCCTGTCTAGCGGCTGTCGCCGTGGTGATCGGAGCCCGGAGCGCCCGGCTCTCGCGAGGAGAGGGCTGAGGGGGTCATCTGGGGTCGGGGTGCACTCCGGGTGTGCGGCGATCTGGCGATGAGGGCGGACAGGGTGAGGGGGAGGGGTTGCTGGGAGCGGAAGTGACCCGGCTGAAGGGTGGGGGCTCATTCCTAGGTGAAGGGTTAGGGGAGTATCTGCGGACGGTGGGGGGACCTGGGGTGAGGCCCGAGGGGTGAGCGCGGTTTACAGGGGCTGTAGCTTAGGACCGAGTGGGGCGCAGACCTGGGGCGGGATTTGGGTGTGAGGAGAAGCAGCTTTGTCTCGGGGGTGCAGTGGATCGGGGACCGGGCGTGGCAGGGGGTGGGGAGGCATGGACTGGGTGGGGGGTCGGCGAGCAGTGGTAGTGGGGCTGGTGGGGTGAGGCCTGGCCCTGGGCCCGTGGTGGTCCTACTTGGGGGCCGGGACCCTGGAGGAGGGCGTGGGGGGCCGCGTTGGTGTTGGGGACCCGGCCAGCCCTGGCCGCGGGCTGGGCTCGCCCCACCGCCCCACCGCCCCACCGCCCCACCGCCCCACCGCCCGAAGCTCCACCGGCCCACCGCCCGGCCCCACTCGCAGCATCCCTACTGCTGGAGTGGCAGCCAAGCCTCCATGCTGCTGTCAGGCGGGCGGGCGGGAGGGGGAGGGGCGCTGAAAGCTGCTCGTGCGCGCGCGCGCGCACGGGCGCCGGGACGCCAGGGCGCTGGGGCGCGCCCAGAACGTGAGGAAGCTGGGCGGGAGCTGGGTGCTCCTGGACCAGCTCCCGGAGGAGGAAGGCTGCCTGGGGTCTCGGCCTCCCGCCGCTTGCTGTCGCCTCTGCTGCCGTCGCGAGCCAGGTAAGGGGGCGCTGGTGGGGGCGCGCAGGTCGGGGAGTCGGCGGGTGAGGCCTGGGCTGTGCAGTTGGGGAGGCGCCCGGGGGTGGGGGGAGGGGTGCGTCGGTGGGGTCCAGGCCGCGCGTCCAGGTTGGGACCGTGAGGCGGGTCCCGGGGTCCCCCGGCCTGGTTGGGGTGCCTTCCTCCCCCTCCTTAGTACTGGCTGAACCGCGCGGCTTTCTTGGCCGCCGCTCACAGGCGGCTTTGGCAAAGTGGGAGCAGCCCCGGGAGATGGGAGGGCGCTGGACGGCCCCGGGCCAGCCGAGACTGGCCCTCAGGCCTTGCGAGGCCTTCCCGCGCGGGTGGCCCTGCCCTGGGAGTGGAGGCCGCCCCGGACCCTGTGGGGCACAGGCGAGCTGGGGCAGAAGCAGGGGCGAGGCCGGGCCTTTGGGAGCTTGTTAGCCTGCCCCCGAGATCCAAAGCTTCTGACCAGTGTATTTTCCGTCTTTTGAGGACTCTCCCTCCTGTTTTGCACAGTGGCTGCACCGAACGATATTCCCACCGACAGTGTAGGAGGGATCCCTTTTCTCCACAGCCTCTGTAGCCTTGATCCTGTGTGGGCTTTGGAATGATGGCCACTCTAACTGGGGTGCGATGCCACCTCATTGTACTTTTGCCTTGTATTCCTCGGATAATTAGCAACCTTGAGCCTGTTTTGTCATGTGCCTCTCATTGGTCGCTGGTGGGTCTTCGCTGGAGAATTGCTTCCTGAGGTCGTCTTCTGCCCATTTTTGGATTGGGTCGTCTTCTGTCCGTTGAGTCGGATGAGCTGTTTGGATATGGTGGAAATGAACCCCTAGTCAGTCTCATGTTTGGCAAAGATTGTCTCCTGTTTCGTAGGTCGTGGTTTAGTTCTGCTTCTGGTTTCCTTTGGTGTGCCAAAGCTGATGAATTCAGTTTGCTCCCGTTTGTGTTTGTATTTTTGCTGAGTTTTCTGTTGCTTGGGGAGACTACCCTAGGAGAAAATGGGTGAGGTGTACGTGGGATACTGTTTGGCCTACGTTTCCTACCGAGAGGTGTGTGGTGTCTTGTCTTACGTTTAAGTGTCTAAGCCATTTTGAATTTATTTCTGCGTATGCTGGGGCTGTACGCCCAGGGGCCGGGATTGGGGTAGGGGGCGGGGCGGCTGCAGAGAGGGCAGCAGCGAAGGACGCGAGCTGCCCAGGCAAGCCTGTGGATTTCCTCCCGAGTCCCCCTCAGCCAGCTCTCTGGGCGCCTTCTTCTGCCTCAGGGTGGCATCTGACGTCTCTCCAGGTCAATGGAGTCCCGGGAGGCTTCCTCCAATACACAGAGAGACAGACATATAAATAGGCAGACACGCTAGTCTCTTTCTTTGTTATTAACAGATGGATACACTAACCTCGTCCTCCTCCTCCATTACATAGGTACACAGATACATAGATACAAAGACAGACAGGCACACACCATAACACACACACACACACACACACACACACACACACACACACACACAAACAGAAGCCTCCTCCTACTCCTCAGTTAGGTAGGTAGATGGACACACCAATCTCCTCCTCCATGAAATAGATTGTCAGAGAGATACACACACACACAGCAGCCTCCTCTTCCTCCTCAATCAGGTAGGTAAGTAGATAGACACACTAGCCTCCTCCTCTAGTAGGTAAAGAAACACACAGACAGACTGAGAGACAGACACACTCACCTCCTCCAATAGAAAGACACTTAGACGAACACAGTAGCCTCCTCCTACTTCATTAGGTGCGTATGCAGACAGACAGACGGAAAGTCACGCTAGCTTCCTCCACCTCCTCCTCCATTAGATAGAAAATTATGGAAATGGACAGACCCACACACACACTTACACACACAGACACACACACACTACACTCCTTCTCCTCCTCAATTAGGCAGATAGACAAACACACTAGCCTCCTCTGCCTCCTCCATTGCATGGATGGATTGTCAGAGAGAGAGAGAGGCCGAGAGAGAGACATGCTAGCCTCCTCTTCCTCCATTACAAAGACACACAGAGACACACAGACATAGACTAGCCTCTCCCCTCCTCCAACAGATAGATAGGCAGGCAGGCAGGCAGGCAGGCAGGCAGGCAGGCAGACGGACAGACACACTCACTACAGGCGGAGTGCAGTCAGGGGACAGTGATGGGGTCAGGGTCCGGGGACTGGGGTGCCCCTGGTGAGCCAGAGGATTTTCTCCCGTGTCCCCAACGGCCTAGCCTGGTGGCGACCGCCGCTCTCCCACGTTCCTCAGACTGAAGCCATTTAATCAGCCTGCTCTTGGGAGCGGGCGTGGTGCGGTCAGTGAAAGAGGTCAGTGGTGGAGGGGCCGGAGGCACTGCGGCTAAGGGGGCTGCCCTGGCGAGTTGGTAAGTTTCCTCCCATCTCCCCCTCTCCTTGGCCTGGGGACAGCCTCTGCCACCCCAGGTTTGCGGGATTGAAGTCTCCTTGTCAGCCAGGTCATGGGAGGCTGGGGCGGTTCGGTCAGGGGCTGCAGAGAGGAGGCGGGGCTGCCCTAGAAGCCCGAGTGTTTGCTCCCATGATCCCTTGGCCTGGCCTGGGGTCGGACTCTGGTACCCCAGGTTCACTAGCTGCACATCTACGTGTTGGATGCCTCCCCGGAGGCAGGCGCGGTGCGCTGAGGGGATGGTGGCCCGGGGCGGGGAAGGGGAGGCTGCAGAGGGGTCAGCAGCGGTGGCGAGGGCTGCCCAGGTAAGCCTGTGGATTTCCTCTCGTGACTCCTCAGCTTGCTCAGGGGGCGCCCTGTGCTACGCCAGGTTGACTGGGTGCACATGTCCGTGTTGTCCGGCTTCCGGGATGCTGGCGCGGTGTGCTCAGGGGGCAGTGGTGGTGGCGGGGTCTGGGGCGGCTGCAGAGAGGGCGGGCGGCAGCGTGGGGCGGGGGCTGCCAAGGCAATCCTGTGCATTTCCTCGCGTGTCCCCCTCAGCCTGCTCTGGGGGCGGTCTCTGCTGCCCCAGGGTCCCTGGAGGCTTGTCCTCAGGTGATCCTGCTCCTGAGAGGTGGGCGTGGTGCAGTCAATGTGCAGGGGCGGGGGCAGCGACAGGGACAGAGACAGAGACAGCGACAGCGACAGCGACAGCGACAGAGACAGCGGGCAATGGGAGCAAGTACCTGGCTAGTAGTATGGGTCAGCCCCAATCCTGCCATCTCCAGCTCTGCTGCTGCCACTGCCGCCGCCCCGCCCCCCTGGCCATAGCCGGCCTGCCTCCCAGGGGCAGGCTGACAGGGGGAAACTCCTTCCAGGAAGCTCTGGCAGCAGAGGCCAGGCGGCGGGGGAAGTGGGAGCAAGTGGACTTGCTCTCCCAGGACAGCCGCCCTGTCCCGCCCTCGCCGCCGACGCCGCCACCCCCACTACCACTGCCACTGCCACTGCTGCCCGCTGTCCATCCCGGGGGCCGAGGGCCGGGCTAAGGCTGCACCCTCCCTCCCCGCACCAGCATCAAGCAGCCAAGGCCCACTGGCGAGCGGTGTGCAGCTCGGGACCACCCATCCCATGGGCTCTGAGGAGGCATTGGGCTTCGGGGTGGGATGGGGGCGTGGCGGTGGGGCAGGGAATTGGAATGGCCTCAAGCCCCGCCCACCCGGCCGCCGGGGCCGCGCCCCTGGGAGCCAGGACTGCGTGCCTGCCGTGGGCCCGGGGCATCCCTGTCTAGCGGCTGTCGCCGTGGTGATCGGAGCCCGGAGCGCCCGGCTCTCGCGAGGAGAGGGCTGAGGGGGTCATCTGGGGTCGGGGTGCACTCCGGGTGTGCGGCGATCTGGCGATGAGGGCGGACAGGGTGAGGGGGAGGGGTTGCTGGGAGCGGAAGTGACCCGGCTGAAGGGTGGGGGCTCATTCCTAGGTGAAGGGTTAGGGGAGTATCTGCGGACGGTGGGGGGACCTGGGGTGAGGCCCGAGGGGTGAGCGCGGTTTACAGGGGCTGTAGCTTAGGACCGAGTGGGGCGCAGACCTGGGGCGGGATTTGGGTGTGAGGAGAAGCAGCTTTGTCTCGGGGGTGCAGTGGATCGGGGACCGGGCGTGGCAGGGGGTGGGGAGGCATGGACTGGGTGGGGGGTCGGCGAGCAGTGGTAGTGGGGCTGGTGGGGTGAGGCCTGGCCCTGGGCCCGTGGTGGTCCTACTTGGGGGCCGGGACCCTGGAGGAGGGCGTGGGGGGCCGCGTTGGTGTTGGGGACCCGGCCAGCCCTGGCCGCGGGCTGGGCTCGCCCCACCGCCCCACCGCCCCACCGCCCCACCGCCCCACCGCCCGAAGCTCCACCGGCCCACCGCCCGGCCCCACTCGCAGCATCCCTACTGCTGGAGTGGCAGCCAAGCCTCCATGCTGCTGTCAGGCGGGCGGGCGGGAGGGGGAGGGGCGCTGAAAGCTGCTCGTGCGCGCGCGCGCGCACGGGCGCCGGGACGCCAGGGCGCTGGGGCGCGCCCAGAACGTGAGGAAGCTGGGCGGGAGCTGGGTGCTCCTGGACCAGCTCCCGGAGGAGGAAGGCTGCCTGGGGTCTCGGCCTCCCGCCGCTTGCTGTCGCCTCTGCTGCCGTCGCGAGCCAGGTAAGGGGGCGCTGGTGGGGGCGCGCAGGTCGGGGAGTCGGCGGGTGAGGCCTGGGCTGTGCAGTTGGGGAGGCGCCCGGGGGTGGGGGGAGGGGTGCGTCGGTGGGGTCCAGGCCGCGCGTCCAGGTTGGGACCGTGAGGCGGGTCCCGGGGTCCCCCGGCCTGGTTGGGGTGCCTTCCTCCCCCTCCTTAGTACTGGCTGAACCGCGCGGCTTTCTTGGCCGCCGCTCACAGGCGGCTTTGGCAAAGTGGGAGCAGCCCCGGGAGATGGGAGGGCGCTGGACGGCCCCGGGCCAGCCGAGACTGGCCCTCAGGCCTTGCGAGGCCTTCCCGCGCGGGTGGCCCTGCCCTGGGAGTGGAGGCCGCCCCGGACCCTGTGGGGCACAGGCGAGCTGGGGCAGAAGCAGGGGCGAGGCCGGGCCTTTGGGAGCTTGTTAGCCTGCCCCCGAGATCCAAAGCTTCTGACCAGTGTATTTTCCGTCTTTTGAGGACTCTCCCTCCTGTTTTGCACAGTGGCTGCACCGAACGATATTCCCACCGACAGTGTAGGAGGGATCCCTTTTCTCCACAGCCTCTGTAGCCTTGATCCTGTGTGGGCTTTGGAATGATGGCCACTCTAACTGGGGTGCGATGCCACCTCATTGTACTTTTGCCTTGTATTCCTCGGATAATTAGCAACCTTGAGCCTGTTTTGTCATGTGCCTCTCATTGGTCGCTGGTGGGTCTTCGCTGGAGAATTGCTTCCTGAGGTCGTCTTCTGCCCATTTTTGGATTGGGTCGTCTTCTGTCCGTTGAGTCGGATGAGCTGTTTGGATATGGTGGAAATGAACCCCTAGTCAGTCTCATGTTTGGCAAAGATTGTCTCCTGTTTCGTAGGTCGTGGTTTAGTTCTGCTTCTGGTTTCCTTTGGTGTGCCAAAGCTGATGAATTCAGTTTGCTCCCGTTTGTGTTTGTATTTTTGCTGAGTTTTCTGTTGCTTGGGGAGACTACCCTAGGAGAAAATGGGTGAGGTGTACGTGGGATACTGTTTGGCCTACGTTTCCTACCGAGAGGTGTGTGGTGTCTTGTCTTACGTTTAAGTGTCTAAGCCATTTTGAATTTATTTCTGCGTATGCTGGGGCTGTACGCCCAGGGGCCGGGATTGGGGTAGGGGGCGGGGCGGCTGCAGAGAGGGCAGCAGCGAAGGACGCGAGCTGCCCAGGCAAGCCTGTGGATTTCCTCCCGAGTCCCCCTCAGCCAGCTCTCTGGGCGCCTTCTTCTGCCTCAGGGTGGCATCTGACGTCTCTCCAGGTCAATGGAGTCCCGGGAGGCTTCCTCCAATACACAGAGAGACAGACATATAAATAGGCAGACACGCTAGTCTCTTTCTTTGTTATTAACAGATGGATACACTAACCTCGTCCTCCTCCTCCATTACATAGGTACACAGATACATAGATACAAAGACAGACAGGCACACACCATAACACACACACACACACACACACACACACACACACACACACACAAACAGAAGCCTCCTCCTACTCCTCAGTTAGGTAGGTAGATGGACACACCAATCTCCTCCTCCATGAAATAGATTGTCAGAGAGATACACACACACACAGCAGCCTCCTCTTCCTCCTCAATCAGGTAGGTAAGTAGATAGACACACTAGCCTCCTCCTCTAGTAGGTAAAGAAACACACAGACAGACTGAGAGACAGACACACTCACCTCCTCCAATAGAAAGACACTTAGACGAACACAGTAGCCTCCTCCTACTTCATTAGGTGCGTATGCAGACAGACAGACGGAAAGTCACGCTAGCTTCCTCCACCTCCTCCTCCATTAGATAGAAAATTATGGAAATGGACAGACCCACACACACACTTACACACACAGACACACACACACTACACTCCTTCTCCTCCTCAATTAGGCAGATAGACAAACACACTAGCCTCCTCTGCCTCCTCCATTGCATGGATGGATTGTCAGAGAGAGAGAGAGGCCGAGAGAGAGACATGCTAGCCTCCTCTTCCTCCATTACAAAGACACACAGAGACACACAGACATAGACTAGCCTCTCCCCTCCTCCAACAGATAGATAGGCAGGCAGGCAGGCAGGCAGGCAGGCAGGCAGGCAGGCAGGCAGGCAGGCAGACGGACAGACACACTCACTACAGGCGGAGTGCAGTCAGGGGACAGTGATGGGGTCAGGGTCCGGGGACTGGGGTGCCCCTGGTGAGCCAGAGGATTTTCTCCCGTGTCCCCAACGGCCTAGCCTGGTGGCGACCGCCGCTCTCCCACGTTCCTCAGACTGAAGCCATTTAATCAGCCTGCTCTTGGGAGCGGGCGTGGTGCGGTCAGTGAAAGAGGTCAGTGGTGGAGGGGCCGGAGGCACTGCGGCTAAGGGGGCTGCCCTGGCGAGTTGGTAAGTTTCCTCCCATCTCCCCCTCTCCTTGGCCTGGGGACAGCCTCTGCCACCCCAGGTTTGCGGGATTGAAGTCTCCTTGTCAGCCAGGTCATGGGAGGCTGGGGCGGTTCGGTCAGGGGCTGCAGAGAGGAGGCGGGGCTGCCCTAGAAGCCCGAGTGTTTGCTCCCATGATCCCTTGGCCTGGCCTGGGGTCGGACTCTGGTACCCCAGGTTCACTAGCTGCACATCTACGTGTTGGATGCCTCCCCGGAGGCAGGCGCGGTGCGCTGAGGGGATGGTGGCCCGGGGCGGGGAAGGGGAGGCTGCAGAGGGGTCAGCAGCGGTGGCGAGGGCTGCCCAGGTAAGCCTGTGGATTTCCTCTCGTGACTCCTCAGCTTGCTCAGGGGGCGCCCTGTGCTACGCCAGGTTGACTGGGTGCACATGTCCGTGTTGTCCGGCTTCCGGGATGCTGGCGCGGTGTGCTCAGGGGGCAGTGGTGGTGGCGGGGTCTGGGGCGGCTGCAGAGAGGGCGGGCGGCAGCGTGGGGCGGGGGCTGCCAAGGCAATCCTGTGCATTTCCTCGCGTGTCCCCCTCAGCCTGCTCTGGGGGCGGTCTCTGCTGCCCCAGGGTCCCTGGAGGCTTGTCCTCAGGTGATCCTGCTCCTGAGAGGTGGGCGTGGTGCAGTCAATGTGCAGGGGCGGGGGCAGCGACAGGGACAGAGACAGAGACAGCGACAGCGACAGCGACAGCGACAGAGACAGCGGGCAATGGGAGCAAGTACCTGGCTAGTAGTATGGGTCAGCCCCAATCCTGCCATCTCCAGCTCTGCTGCTGCCACTGCCGCCGCCCCGCCCCCCTGGCCATAGCCGGCCTGCCTCCCAGGGGCAGGCTGACAGGGGGAAACTCCTTCCAGGAAGCTCTGGCAGCAGAGGCCAGGCGGCGGGGGAAGTGGGAGCAAGTGGACTTGCTCTCCCAGGACAGCCGCCCTGTCCCGCCCTCGCCGCCGACGCCGCCACCCCCACTACCACTGCCACTGCCACTGCTGCCCGCTGTCCATCCCGGGGGCCGAGGGCCGGGCTAAGGCTGCACCCTCCCTCCCCGCACCAGCATCAAGCAGCCAAGGCCCACTGGCGAGCGGTGTGCAGCTCGGGACCACCCATCCCATGGGCTCTGAGGAGGCATTGGGCTTCGGGGTGGGATGGGGGCGTGGCGGTGGGGCAGGGAATTGGAATGGCCTCAAGCCCCGCCCACCCGGCCGCCGGGGCCGCGCCCCTGGGAGCCAGGACTGCGTGCCTGCCGTGGGCCCGGGGCATCCCTGTCTAGCGGCTGTCGCCGTGGTGATCGGAGCCCGGAGCGCCCGGCTCTCGCGAGGAGAGGGCTGAGGGGGTCATCTGGGGTCGGGGTGCACTCCGGGTGTGCGGCGATCTGGCGATGAGGGCGGACAGGGTGAGGGGGAGGGGTTGCTGGGAGCGGAAGTGACCCGGCTGAAGGGTGGGGGCTCATTCCTAGGTGAAGGGTTAGGGGAGTATCTGCGGACGGTGGGGGGACCTGGGGTGAGGCCCGAGGGGTGAGCGCGGTTTACAGGGGCTGTAGCTTAGGACCGAGTGGGGCGCAGACCTGGGGCGGGATTTGGGTGTGAGGAGAAGCAGCTTTGTCTCGGGGGTGCAGTGGATCGGGGACCGGGCGTGGCAGGGGGTGGGGAGGCATGGACTGGGTGGGGGGTCGGCGAGCAGTGGTAGTGGGGCTGGTGGGGTGAGGCCTGGCCCTGGGCCCGTGGTGGTCCTACTTGGGGGCCGGGACCCTGGAGGAGGGCGTGGGGGGCCGCGTTGGTGTTGGGGACCCGGCCAGCCCTGGCCGCGGGCTGGGCTCGCCCCACCGCCCCACCGCCCCACCGCCCCACCGCCCCACCGCCCGAAGCTCCACCGGCCCACCGCCCGGCCCCACTCGCAGCATCCCTACTGCTGGAGTCGCAGCCAAGCCTCCATGCTGCTGTCAGGCGGGCGGGCGGGAGGGGGAGGGGCGCTGAAAGCTGCTCGTGCGCGCGCGCGCGCACGGGCGCCGGGACGCCAGGGCGCTGGGGCGCGCCCAGAACGTGAGGAAGCTGGGCGGGAGCTGGGTGCTCCTGGACCAGCTCCCGGAGGAGGAAGGCTGCCTGGGGTCTCGGCCTCCCGCCGCTTGCTGTCGCCTCTGCTGCCGTCGCGAGCCAGGTAAGGGGGCGCTGGTGGGGGCGCGCAGGTCGGGGAGTCGGCGGGTGAGGCCTGGGCTGTGCAGTTGGGGAGGCGCCCGGGGGTGGGGGGAGGGGTGCGTCGGTGGGGTCCAGGCCGCGCGTCCAGGTTGGGACCGTGAGGCGGGTCCCGGGGTCCCCCGGCCTGGTTGGGGTGCCTTCCTCCCCCTCCTTAGTACTGGCTGAACCGCGCGGCTTTCTTGGCCGCCGCTCACAGGCGGCTTTGGCAAAGTGGGAGCAGCCCCGGGAGATGGGAGGGCGCTGGACGGCCCCGGGCCAGCCGAGACTGGCCCTCAGGCCTTGCGAGGCCTTCCCGCGCGGGTGGCCCTGCCCTGGGAGTGGAGGCCGCCCCGGACCCTGTGGGGCACAGGCGAGCTGGGGCAGAAGCAGGGGCGAGGCCGGGCCTTTGGGAGCTTGTTAGCCTGCCCCCGAGATCCAAAGCTTCTGACCAGTGTATTTTCCGTCTTTTGAGGACTCTCCCTCCTGTTTTGCACAGTGGCTGCACCGAACGATATTCCCACCGACAGTGTAGGAGGGATCCCTTTTCTCCACAGCCTCTGTAGCCTTGATCCTGTGTGGGCTTTGGAATGATGGCCACTCTAACTGGGGTGCGATGCCACCTCATTGTACTTTTGCCTTGTATTCCTCGGATAATTAGCAACCTTGAGCCTGTTTTGTCATGTGCCTCTCATTGGTCGCTGGTGGGTCTTCGCTGGAGAATTGCTTCCTGAGGTCGTCTTCTGCCCATTTTTGGATTGGGTCGTCTTCTGTCCGTTGAGTCGGATGAGCTGTTTGGATATGGTGGAAATGAACCCCTAGTCAGTCTCATGTTTGGCAAAGATTGTCTCCTGTTTCGTAGGTCGTGGTTTAGTTCTGCTTCTGGTTTCCTTTGGTGTGCCAAAGCTGATGAATTCAGTTTGCTCCCGTTTGTGTTTGTATTTTTGCTGAGTTTTCTGTTGCTTGGGGAGACTACCCTAGGAGAAAATGGGTGAGGTGTACGTGGGATACTGTTTGGCCTACGTTTCCTACCGAGAGGTGTGTGGTGTCTTGTCTTACGTTTAAGTGTCTAAGCCATTTTGAATTTATTTCTGCGTATGCTGGGGCTGTACGCCCAGGGGCCGGGATTGGGGTAGGGGGCGGGGCGGCTGCAGAGAGGGCAGCAGCGAAGGACGCGAGCTGCCCAGGCAAGCCTGTGGATTTCCTCCCGAGTCCCCCTCAGCCAGCTCTCTGGGCGCCTTCTTCTGCCTCAGGGTGGCATCTGACGTCTCTCCAGGTCAATGGAGTCCCGGGAGGCTTCCTCCAATACACAGAGAGACAGACATATAAATAGGCAGACACGCTAGTCTCTTTCTTTGTTATTAACAGATGGATACACTAACCTCGTCCTCCTCCTCCATTACATAGGTACACAGATACATAGATACAAAGACAGACAGGCACACACCATAACACACACACACACACACACACACACACACACACACACACACACACAAACAGAAGCCTCCTCCTACTCCTCAGTTAGGTAGGTAGATGGACACACCAATCTCCTCCTCCATGAAATAGATTGTCAGAGAGATACACACACACACAGCAGCCTCCTCTTCCTCCTCAATCAGGTAGGTAAGTAGATAGACACACTAGCCTCCTCCTCTAGTAGGTAAAGAAACACACAGACAGACTGAGAGACAGACACACTCACCTCCTCCAATAGAAAGACACTTAGACGAACACAGTAGCCTCCTCCTACTTCATTAGGTGCGTATGCAGACAGACAGACGGAAAGTCACGCTAGCTTCCTCCACCTCCTCCTCCATTAGATAGAAAATTATGGAAATGGACAGACCCACACACACACTTACACACACAGACACACACACACTACACTCCTTCTCCTCCTCAATTAGGCAGATAGACAAACACACTAGCCTCCTCTGCCTCCTCCATTGCATGGATGGATTGTCAGAGAGAGAGAGAGGCCGAGAGAGAGACATGCTAGCCTCCTCTTCCTCCATTACAAAGACACACAGAGACACACAGACATAGACTAGCCTCTCCCCTCCTCCAACAGATAGATAGGCAGGCAGGCAGGCAGGCAGGCAGGCAGGCAGGCAGGCAGGCAGGCAGACGGACAGACACACTCACTACAGGCGGAGTGCAGTCAGGGGACAGTGATGGGGTCAGGGTCCGGGGACTGGGGTGCCCCTGGTGAGCCAGAGGATTTTCTCCCGTGTCCCCAACGGCCTAGCCTGGTGGCGACCGCCGCTCTCCCACGTTCCTCAGACTGAAGCCATTTAATCAGCCTGCTCTTGGGAGCGGGCGTGGTGCGGTCAGTGAAAGAGGTCAGTGGTGGAGGGGCCGGAGGCACTGCGGCTAAGGGGGCTGCCCTGGCGAGTTGGTAAGTTTCCTCCCATCTCCCCCTCTCCTTGGCCTGGGGACAGCCTCTGCCACCCCAGGTTTGCGGGATTGAAGTCTCCTTGTCAGCCAGGTCATGGGAGGCTGGGGCGGTTCGGTCAGGGGCTGCAGAGAGGAGGCGGGGCTGCCCTAGAAGCCCGAGTGTTTGCTCCCATGATCCCTTGGCCTGGCCTGGGGTCGGACTCTGGTACCCCAGGTTCACTAGCTGCACATCTACGTGTTGGATGCCTCCCCGGAGGCAGGCGCGGTGCGCTGAGGGGATGGTGGCCCGGGGCGGGGAAGGGGAGGCTGCAGAGGGGTCAGCAGCGGTGGCGAGGGCTGCCCAGGTAAGCCTGTGGATTTCCTCTCGTGACTCCTCAGCTTGCTCAGGGGGCGCCCTGTGCTACGCCAGGTTGACTGGGTGCACATGTCCGTGTTGTCCGGCTTCCGGGATGCTGGCGCGGTGTGCTCAGGGGGCAGTGGTGGTGGCGGGGTCTGGGGCGGCTGCAGAGAGGGCGGGCGGCAGCGTGGGGCGGGGGCTGCCAAGGCAATCCTGTGCATTTCCTCGCGTGTCCCCCTCAGCCTGCTCTGGGGGCGGTCTCTGCTGCCCCAGGGTCCCTGGAGGCTTGTCCTCAGGTGATCCTGCTCCTGAGAGGTGGGCGTGGTGCAGTCAATGTGCAGGGGCGGGGGCAGCGACAGGGACAGAGACAGAGACAGCGACAGCGACAGCGACAGCGACAGAGACAGCGGGCAATGGGAGCAAGTACCTGGCTAGTAGTATGGGTCAGCCCCAATCCTGCCATCTCCAGCTCTGCTGCTGCCACTGCCGCCGCCCCGCCCCCCTGGCCATAGCCGGCCTGCCTCCCAGGGGCAGGCTGACAGGGGGAAACTCCTTCCAGGAAGCTCTGGCAGCAGAGGCCAGGCGGCGGGGGAAGTGGGAGCAAGTGGACTTGCTCTCCCAGGACAGCCGCCCTGTCCCGCCCTCGCCGCCGACGCCGCCACCCCCACTACCACTGCCACTGCCACTGCTGCCCGCTGTCCATCCCGGGGGCCGAGGGCCGGGCTAAGGCTGCACCCTCCCTCCCCGCACCAGCATCAAGCAGCCAAGGCCCACTGGCGAGCGGTGTGCAGCTCGGGACCACCCATCCCATGGGCTCTGAGGAGGCATTGGGCTTCGGGGTGGGATGGGGGCGTGGCGGTGGGGCAGGGAATTGGAATGGCCTCAAGCCCCGCCCACCCGGCCGCCGGGGCCGCGCCCCTGGGAGCCAGGACTGCGTGCCTGCCGTGGGCCCGGGGCATCCCTGTCTAGCGGCTGTCGCCGTGGTGATCGGAGCCCGGAGCGCCCGGCTCTCGCGAGGAGAGGGCTGAGGGGGTCATCTGGGGTCGGGGTGCACTCCGGGTGTGCGGCGATCTGGCGATGAGGGCGGACAGGGTGAGGGGGAGGGGTTGCTGGGAGCGGAAGTGACCCGGCTGAAGGGTGGGGGCTCATTCCTAGGTGAAGGGTTAGGGGAGTATCTGCGGACGGTGGGGGGACCTGGGGTGAGGCCCGAGGGGTGAGCGCGGTTTACAGGGGCTGTAGCTTAGGACCGAGTGGGGCGCAGACCTGGGGCGGGATTTGGGTGTGAGGAGAAGCAGCTTTGTCTCGGGGGTGCAGTGGATCGGGGACCGGGCGTGGCAGGGGGTGGGGAGGCATGGACTGGGTGGGGGGTCGGCGAGCAGTGGTAGTGGGGCTGGTGGGGTGAGGCCTGGCCCTGGGCCCGTGGTGGTCCTACTTGGGGGCCGGGACCCTGGAGGAGGGCGTGGGGGGCCGCGTTGGTGTTGGGGACCCGGCCAGCCCTGGCCGCGGGCTGGGCTCGCCCCACCGCCCCACCGCCCCACCGCCCCACCGCCCCACCGCCCGAAGCTCCACCGGCCCACCGCCCGGCCCCACTCGCAGCATCCCTACTGCTGGAGTCGCAGCCAAGCCTCCATGCTGCTGTCAGGCGGGCGGGCGGGAGGGGGAGGGGCGCTGAAAGCTGCTCGTGCGCGCGCGCGCGCACGGGCGCCGGGACGCCAGGGCGCTGGGGCGCGCCCAGAACGTGAGGAAGCTGGGCGGGAGCTGGGTGCTCCTGGACCAGCTCCCGGAGGAGGAAGGCTGCCTGGGGTCTCGGCCTCCCGCCGCTTGCTGTCGCCTCTGCTGCCGTCGCGAGCCAGGTAAGGGGGCGCTGGTGGGGGCGCGCAGGTCGGGGAGTCGGCGGGTGAGGCCTGGGCTGTGCAGTTGGGGAGGCGCCCGGGGGTGGGGGGAGGGGTGCGTCGGTGGGGTCCAGGCCGCGCGTCCAGGTTGGGACCGTGAGGCGGGTCCCGGGGTCCCCCGGCCTGGTTGGGGTGCCTTCCTCCCCCTCCTTAGTACTGGCTGAACCGCGCGGCTTTCTTGGCCGCCGCTCACAGGCGGCTTTGGCAAAGTGGGAGCAGCCCCGGGAGATGGGAGGGCGCTGGACGGCCCCGGGCCAGCCGAGACTGGCCCTCAGGCCTTGCGAGGCCTTCCCGCGCGGGTGGCCCTGCCCTGGGAGTGGAGGCCGCCCCGGACCCTGTGGGGCACAGGCGAGCTGGGGCAGAAGCAGGGGCGAGGCCGGGCCTTTGGGAGCTTGTTAGCCTGCCCCCGAGATCCAAAGCTTCTGACCAGTGTATTTTCCGTCTTTTGAGGACTCTCCCTCCTGTTTTGCACAGTGGCTGCACCGAACGATATTCCCACCGACAGTGTAGGAGGGATCCCTTTTCTCCACAGCCTCTGTAGCCTTGATCCTGTGTGGGCTTTGGAATGATGGCCACTCTAACTGGGGTGCGATGCCACCTCATTGTACTTTTGCCTTGTATTCCTCGGATAATTAGCAACCTTGAGCCTGTTTTGTCATGTGCCTCTCATTGGTCGCTGGTGGGTCTTCGCTGGAGAATTGCTTCCTGAGGTCGTCTTCTGCCCATTTTTGGATTGGGTCGTCTTCTGTCCGTTGAGTCGGATGAGCTGTTTGGATATGGTGGAAATGAACCCCTAGTCAGTCTCATGTTTGGCAAAGATTGTCTCCTGTTTCGTAGGTCGTGGTTTAGTTCTGCTTCTGGTTTCCTTTGGTGTGCCAAAGCTGATGAATTCAGTTTGCTCCCGTTTGTGTTTGTATTTTTGCTGAGTTTTCTGTTGCTTGGGGAGACTACCCTAGGAGAAAATGGGTGAGGTGTACGTGGGATACTGTTTGGCCTACGTTTCCTACCGAGAGGTGTGTGGTGTCTTGTCTTACGTTTAAGTGTCTAAGCCATTTTGAATTTATTTCTGCGTATGCTGGGGCTGTACGCCCAGGGGCCGGGATTGGGGTAGGGGGCGGGGCGGCTGCAGAGAGGGCAGCAGCGAAGGACGCGAGCTGCCCAGGCAAGCCTGTGGATTTCCTCCCGAGTCCCCCTCAGCCAGCTCTCTGGGCGCCTTCTTCTGCCTCAGGGTGGCATCTGACGTCTCTCCAGGTCAATGGAGTCCCGGGAGGCTTCCTCCAATACACAGAGAGACAGACATATAAATAGGCAGACACGCTAGTCTCTTTCTTTGTTATTAACAGATAGATACACTAACCTCGTCCTCCTCCTCCATTACATAGGTACACAGATACATACATACAAAGACAGACAGGCACACACCATAACACACACACACACACACACACACACACACACACACACACACAAACAGAAGCCTCCTCCTACTCCTCAGTTAGGTAGGTAGATGGACACACCAATCTCCTCCTCCATGAAATAGATTGTCAGAGAGATACACACACACACAGCAGCCTCCTCTTCCTCCTCAATCAGGTAGGTAAGTAGATAGACACACTAGCCTCCTCCTCTAGTAGGTAAAGAAACACACAGACAGACTGAGAGACAGACACACTCACCTCCTCCAATAGAAAGACACTTAGACGAACACAGTAGCCTCCTCCTACTTCATTAGGTGCGTATGCAGACAGACAGACGGAAAGTCACGCTAGCTTCCTCCACCTCCTCCTCCATTAGATAGAAAATTACAGAAATGGACAGACCCACACACACACTTACACACACAGACACACACACACTACACTCCTTCTCCTCCTCAATTAGGCAGATAGACAAACACACTAGCCTCCTCTGCCTCCTCCATTGCATGGATGGATTGTCAGAGAGAGAGAGAGGCCGAGAGAGAGACATGCTAGCCTCCTCTTCCTCCATTACAAAGACACACAGAGACACACAGACATAGACTAGCCTCTCCCCTCCTCCAACAGATAGATAGGCAGGCAGGCAGGCAGGCAGGCAGGCAGGCAGGCAGGCAGGCAGACGGACAGACACACTCACTACAGGCGGAGTGCAGTCAGGGGACAGTGATGGGGTCAGGGTCCGGGGACTGGGGTGCCCCTGGTGAGCCAGAGGATTTTCTCCCGTGTCCCCAACGGCCTAGCCTGGGGGCGACCGCCGCTCTCCCACGTTCCTCAGACTCAAGCCATTTAATCAGCCTGCTCTTGGGAGCGGGCGTGGTGCGGTCAGTGAAAGAGGTCAGTGGTGGAGGGGCCGGAGGCACTGCGGCTAAGGGGGCTGCCCTGGCGAGTTGGTAAGTTTCCTCCCATCTCCCCCTCTCCTTGGCCTGGGGACAGCCTCTGCCACCCCAGGTTTGCGGGATTGAAGTCTCCTTGTCAGCCAGGTCATGGGAGGCTGGGGCGGTTCGGTCAGGGGCTGCAGAGAGGAGGCGGGGCTGCCCTAGAAGCCCGAGTGTTTGCTCCCATGATCCCTTGGCCTGGCCTGGGGTCGGACTCTGGTACCCCAGGTTCACTAGCTGCACATCTACGTGTTGGATGCCTCCCCGGAGGCAGGCGCGGTGCGCTGAGGGGATGGTGGCCCGGGGCGGGGAAGGGGAGGCTGCAGAGGGGTCAGCAGCGGTGGCGAGGGCTGCCCAGGTAAGCCTGTGGATTTCCTCTCGTGACTCCTCAGCTTGCTCAGGGGGCGCCCTGTGCTACGCCAGGTTGACTGGGTGCACATGTCCGTGTTGTCCGGCTTCCGGGATGCTGGCGCGGTGTGCTCAGGGGGCAGTGGTGGTGGCGGGGTCTGGGGCGGCTGCAGAGAGGGCGGGCGGCAGCGTGGGGCGGGGGCTGCCAAGGCAATCCTGTGCATTTCCTCGCGTGTCCCCCTCAGCCTGCTCTGGGGGCGGTCTCTGCTGCCCCAGGGTCCCTGGAGGCTTGTCCTCAGGTGATCCTGCTCCTGAGAGGTGGGCGTGGTGCAGTCAATGTGCAGGGGCGGGGGCAGCGACAGGGACAGAGACAGAGACAGCGACAGCGACAGCGACAGCGACAGAGACAGCGGGCAATGGGAGCAAGTACCTGGCTAGTAGTATGGGTCAGCCCCAATCCTGCCATCTCCAGCTCTGCTGCTGCCACTGCCGCCGCCCCGCCCCCCTGGCCATAGCCGGCCTGCCTCCCAGGGGCAGGCTGACAGGGGGAAACTCCTTCCAGGAAGCTCTGGCAGCAGAGGCCAGGCGGCGGGGGAAGTGGGAGCAAGTGGACTTGCTCTCCCAGGACAGCCGCCCTGTCCCGCCCTCGCCGCCGACGCCGCCACCCCCACTACCACTGCCACTGCCACTGCTGCCCGCTGTCCATCCCGGGGGCCGAGGGCCGGGCTAAGGCTGCACCCTCCCTCCCCGCACCAGCATCAAGCAGCCAAGGCCCACTGGCGAGCGGTGTGCAGCTCGGGACCACCCATCCCATGGGCTCTGAGGAGGCATTGGGCTTCGGGGTGGGATGGGGGCGTGGCGGTGGGGCAGGGAATTGGAATGGCCTCAAGCCCCGCCCACCCGGCCGCCGGGGCCGCGCCCCTGGGAGCCAGGACTGCGTGCCTGCCGTGGGCCCGGGGCATCCCTGTCTAGCGGCTGTCGCCGTGGTGATCGGAGCCCGGAGCGCCCGGCTCTCGCGAGGAGAGGGCTGAGGGGGTCATCTGGGGTCGGGGTGCACTCCGGGTGTGCGGCGATCTGGCGATGAGGGCGGACAGGGTGAGGGGGAGGGGTTGCTGGGAGCGGAAGTGACCCGGCTGAAGGGTGGGGGCTCATTCCTAGGTGAAGGGTTAGGGGAGTATCTGCGGACGGTGGGGGGACCTGGGGTGAGGCCCGAGGGGTGAGCGCGGTTTACAGGGGCTGTAGCTTAGGACCGAGTGGGGCGCAGACCTGGGGCGGGATTTGGGTGTGAGGAGAAGCAGCTTTGTCTCGGGGGTGCAGTGGATCGGGGACCGGGCGTGGCAGGGGGTGGGGAGGCATGGACTGGGTGGGGGGTCGGCGAGCAGTGGTAGTGGGGCTGGTGGGGTGAGGCCTGGCCCTGGGCCCGTGGTGGTCCTACTTGGGGGCCGGGACCCTGGAGGAGGGCGTGGGGGGCCGCGTTGGTGTTGGGGACCCGGCCAGCCCTGGCCGCGGGCTGGGCTCGCCCCACCGCCCCACCGCCCCACCGCCCCACCGCCCCACCGCCCGAAGCTCCACCGGCCCACCGCCCGGCCCCACTCGCAGCATCCCTACTGCTGGAGTGGCAGCCAAGCCTCCATGCTGCTGTCAGGCGGGCGGGCGGGAGGGGGAGGGGCGCTGAAAGCTGCTCGTGCGCGCGCGCGCGCACGGGCGCCGGGACGCCAGGGCGCTGGGGCGCGCCCAGAACGTGAGGAAGCTGGGCGGGAGCTGGGTGCTCCTGGACCAGCTCCCGGAGGAGGAAGGCTGCCTGGGGTCTCGGCCTCCCGCCGCTTGCTGTCGCCTCTGCTGCCGTCGCGAGCCAGGTAAGGGGGCGCTGGTGGGGGCGCGCAGGTCGGGGAGTCGGCGGGTGAGGCCTGGGCTGTGCAGTTGGGGAGGCGCCCGGGGGTGGGGGGAGGGGTGCGTCGGTGGGGTCCAGGCCGCGCGTCCAGGTTGGGACCGTGAGGCGGGTCCCGGGGTCCCCCGGCCTGGTTGGGGTGCCTTCCTCCCCCTCCTTAGTACTGGCTGAACCGCGCGGCTTTCTTGGCCGCCGCTCACAGGCGGCTTTGGCAAAGTGGGAGCAGCCCCGGGAGATGGGAGGGCGCTGGACGGCCCCGGGCCAGCCGAGACTGGCCCTCAGGCCTTGCGAGGCCTTCCCGCGCGGGTGGCCCTGCCCTGGGAGTGGAGGCCGCCCCGGACCCTGTGGGGCACAGGCGAGCTGGGGCAGAAGCAGGGGCGAGGCCGGGCCTTTGGGAGCTTGTTAGCCTGCCCCCGAGATCCAAAGCTTCTGACCAGTGTATTTTCCGTCTTTTGAGGACTCTCCCTCCTGTTTTGCACAGTGGCTGCACCGAACGATATTCCCACCGACAGTGTAGGAGGGATCCCTTTTCTCCACAGCCTCTGTAGCCTTGATCCTGTGTGGGCTTTGGAATGATGGCCACTCTAACTGGGGTGCGATGCCACCTCATTGTACTTTTGCCTTGTATTCCTCGGATAATTAGCAACCTTGAGCCTGTTTTGTCATGTGCCTCTCATTGGTCGCTGGTGGGTCTTCGCTGGAGAATTGCTTCCTGAGGTCGTCTTCTGCCCATTTTTGGATTGGGTCGTCTTCTGTCCGTTGAGTCGGATGAGCTGTTTGGATATGGTGGAAATGAACCCCTAGTCAGTCTCATGTTTGGCAAAGATTGTCTCCTGTTTCGTAGGTCGTGGTTTAGTTCTGCTTCTGGTTTCCTTTGGTGTGCCAAAGCTGATGAATTCAGTTTGCTCCCGTTTGTGTTTGTATTTTTGCTGAGTTTTCTGTTGCTTGGGGAGACTACCCTAGGAGAAAATGGGTGAGGTGTACGTGGGATACTGTTTGGCCTACGTTTCCTACCGAGAGGTGTGTGGTGTCTTGTCTTACGTTTAAGTGTCTAAGCCATTTTGAATTTATTTCTGCGTATGCTGGGGCTGTACGCCCAGGGGCCGGGATTGGGGTAGGGGGCGGGGCGGCTGCAGAGAGGGCAGCAGCGAAGGACGCGAGCTGCCCAGGCAAGCCTGTGGATTTCCTCCCGAGTCCCCCTCAGCCAGCTCTCTGGGCGCCTTCTTCTGCCTCAGGGTGGCATCTGACGTCTCTCCAGGTCAATGGAGTCCCGGGAGGCTTCCTCCAATACACAGAGAGACAGACATATAAATAGGCAGACACGCTAGTCTCTTTCTTTGTTATTAACAGATGGATACACTAACCTCGTCCTCCTCCTCCATTACATAGGTACACAGATACATAGATACAAAGACAGACAGGCACACACCATAACACACACACACACACACACACACACACACACACACACACACACACAAACAGAAGCCTCCTCCTACTCCTCAGTTAGGTAGGTAGATGGACACACCAATCTCCTCCTCCATGAAATAGATTGTCAGAGAGATACACACACACACAGCAGCCTCCTCTTCCTCCTCAATCAGGTAGGTAAGTAGATAGACACACTAGCCTCCTCCTCTAGTAGGTAAAGAAACACACAGACAGACTGAGAGACAGACACACTCACCTCCTCCAATAGAAAGACACTTAGACGAACACAGTAGCCTCCTCCTACTTCATTAGGTGCGTATGCAGACAGACAGATGGAAAGTCACGCTAGCTTCCTCCACCTCCTCCTCCATTAGATAGAAAATTATGGAAATGGACAGACCCACACACACACTTACACACACAGACACACACACACTACACTCCTTCTCCTCCTCAATTAGGCAGATAGACAAACACACTAGCCTCCTCTGCCTCCTCCATTGCATGGATGGATTGTCAGAGAGAGAGAGAGGCCGAGAGAGAGACATGCTAGCCTCCTCTTCCTCCATTACAAAGACACACAGAGACACACAGACATAGACTAGCCTCTCCCCTCCTCCAACAGATAGATAGGCAGGCAGGCAGGCAGGCAGGCAGGCAGGCAGGCAGACGGACAGACACACTCACTACAGGCGGAGTGCAGTCAGGGGACAGTGATGGGGTCAGGGTCCGGGGACTGGGGTGCCCCTGGTGAGCCAGAGGATTTTCTCCCGTGTCCCCAACGGCCTAGCCTGGTGGCGACCGCCGCTCTCCCACGTTCCTCAGACTGAAGCCATTTAATCAGCCTGCTCTTGGGAGCGGGCGTGGTGCGGTCAGTGAAAGAGGTCAGTGGTGGAGGGGCCGGAGGCACTGCGGCTAAGGGGGCTGCCCTGGCGAGTTGGTAAGTTTCCTCCCATCTCCCCCTCTCCTTGGCCTGGGGACAGCCTCTGCCACCCCAGGTTTGCGGGATTGAAGTCTCCTTGTCAGCCAGGTCATGGGAGGCTGGGGCGGTTCGGTCAGGGGCTGCAGAGAGGAGGCGGGGCTGCCCTAGAAGCCCGAGTGTTTGCTCCCATGATCCCTTGGCCTGGCCTGGGGTCGGACTCTGGTACCCCAGGTTCACTAGCTGCACATCTACGTGTTGGATGCCTCCCCGGAGGCAGGCGCGGTGCGCTGAGGGGATGGTGGCCCGGGGCGGGGAAGGGGAGGCTGCAGAGGGGTCAGCAGCGGTGGCGAGGGCTGCCCAGGTAAGCCTGTGGATTTCCTCTCGTGACTCCTCAGCTTGCTCAGGGGGCGCCCTGTGCTACGCCAGGTTGACTGGGTGCACATGTCCGTGTTGTCCGGCTTCCGGGATGCTGGCGCGGTGTGCTCAGGGGGCAGTGGTGGTGGCGGGGTCTGGGGCGGCTGCAGAGAGGGCGGGCGGCAGCGTGGGGCGGGGGCTGCCAAGGCAATCCTGTGCATTTCCTCGCGTGTCCCCCTCAGCCTGCTCTGGGGGCGGTCTCTGCTGCCCCAGGGTCCCTGGAGGCTTGTCCTCAGGTGATCCTGCTCCTGAGAGGTGGGCGTGGTGCAGTCAATGTGCAGGGGCGGGGGCAGCGACAGGGACAGAGACAGAGACAGCGACAGCGACAGCGACAGCGACAGAGACAGCGGGCAATGGGAGCAAGTACCTGGCTAGTAGTATGGGTCAGCCCCAATCCTGCCATCTCCAGCTCTGCTGCTGCCACTGCCGCCGCCCCGCCCCCCTGGCCATAGCCGGCCTGCCTCCCAGGGGCAGGCTGACAGGGGGAAACTCCTTCCAGGAAGCTCTGGCAGCAGAGGCCAGGCGGCGGGGGAAGTGGGAGCAAGTGGACTTGCTCTCCCAGGACAGCCGCCCTGTCCCGCCCTCGCCGCCGACGCCGCCACCCCCACTACCACTGCCACTGCCACTGCTGCCCGCTGTCCATCCCGGGGGCCGAGGGCCGGGCTAAGGCTGCACCCTCCCTCCCCGCACCAGCATCAAGCAGCCAAGGCCCACTGGCGAGCGGTGTGCAGCTCGGGACCACCCATCCCATGGGCTCTGAGGAGGCATTGGGCTTCGGGGTGGGATGGGGGCGTGGCGGTGGGGCAGGGAATTGGAATGGCCTCAAGCCCCGCCCACCCGGCCGCCGGGGCCGCGCCCCTGGGAGCCAGGACTGCGTGCCTGCCGTGGGCCCGGGGCATCCCTGTCTAGCGGCTGTCGCCGTGGTGATCGGAGCCCGGAGCGCCCGGCTCTCGCGAGGAGAGGGCTGAGGGGGTCATCTGGGGTCGGGGTGCACTCCGGGTGTGCGGCGATCTGGCGATGAGGGCGGACAGGGTGAGGGGGAGGGGTTGCTGGGAGCGGAAGTGACCCGGCTGAAGGGTGGGGGCTCATTCCTAGGTGAAGGGTTAGGGGAGTATCTGCGGACGGTGGGGGGACCTGGGGTGAGGCCCGAGGGGTGAGCGCGGTTTACAGGGGCTGTAGCTTAGGACCGAGTGGGGCGCAGACCTGGGGCGGGATTTGGGTGTGAGGAGAAGCAGCTTTGTCTCGGGGGTGCAGTGGATCGGGGACCGGGCGTGGCAGGGGGTGGGGAGGCATGGACTGGGTGGGGGGTCGGCGAGCAGTGGTAGTGGGGCTGGTGGGGTGAGGCCTGGCCCTGGGCCCGTGGTGGTCCTACTTGGGGGCCGGGACCCTGGAGGAGGGCGTGGGGGGCCGCGTTGGTGTTGGGGACCCGGCCAGCCCTGGCCGCGGGCTGGGCTCGCCCCACCGCCCCACCGCCCCACCGCCCCACCGCCCCACCGCCCGAAGCTCCACCGGCCCACCGCCCGGCCCCACTCGCAGCATCCCTACTGCTGGAGTGGCAGCCAAGCCTCCATGCTGCTGTCAGGCGGGCGGGCGGGAGGGGGAGGGGCGCTGAAAGCTGCTCGTGCGCGCGCGCGCGCACGGGCGCCGGGACGCCAGGGCGCTGGGGCGCGCCCAGAACGTGAGGAAGCTGGGCGGGAGCTGGGTGCTCCTGGACCAGCTCCCGGAGGAGGAAGGCTGCCTGGGGTCTCGGCCTCCCGCCGCTTGCTGTCGCCTCTGCTGCCGTCGCGAGCCAGGTAAGGGGGCGCTGGTGGGGGCGCGCAGGTCGGGGAGTCGGCGGGTGAGGCCTGGGCTGTGCAGTTGGGGAGGCGCCCGGGGGTGGGGGGAGGGGTGCGTCGGTGGGGTCCAGGCCGCGCGTCCAGGTTGGGACCGTGAGGCGGGTCCCGGGGTCCCCCGGCCTGGTTGGGGTGCCTTCCTCCCCCTCCTTAGTACTGGCTGAACCGCGCGGCTTTCTTGGCCGCCGCTCACAGGCGGCTTTGGCAAAGTGGGAGCAGCCCCGGGAGATGGGAGGGCGCTGGACGGCCCCGGGCCAGCCGAGACTGGCCCTCAGGCCTTGCGAGGCCTTCCCGCGCGGGTGGCCCTGCCCTGGGAGTGGAGGCCGCCCCGGACCCTGTGGGGCACAGGCGAGCTGGGGCAGAAGCAGGGGCGAGGCCGGGCCTTTGGGAGCTTGTTAGCCTGCCCCCGAGATCCAAAGCTTCTGACCAGTGTATTTTCCGTCTTTTGAGGACTCTCCCTCCTGTTTTGCACAGTGGCTGCACCGAACGATATTCCCACCGACAGTGTAGGAGGGATCCCTTTTCTCCACAGCCTCTGTAGCCTTGATCCTGTGTGGGCTTTGGAATGATGGCCACTCTAACTGGGGTGCGATGCCACCTCATTGTACTTTTGCCTTGTATTCCTCGGATAATTAGCAACCTTGAGCCTGTTTTGTCATGTGCCTCTCATTGGTCGCTGGTGGGTCTTCGCTGGAGAATTGCTTCCTGAGGTCGTCTTCTGCCCATTTTTGGATTGGGTCGTCTTCTGTCCGTTGAGTCGGATGAGCTGTTTGGATATGGTGGAAATGAACCCCTAGTCAGTCTCATGTTTGGCAAAGATTGTCTCCTGTTTCGTAGGTCGTGGTTTAGTTCTGCTTCTGGTTTCCTTTGGTGTGCCAAAGCTGATGAATTCAGTTTGCTCCCGTTTGTGTTTGTATTTTTGCTGAGTTTTCTGTTGCTTGGGGAGACTACCCTAGGAGAAAATGGGTGAGGTGTACGTGGGATACTGTTTGGCCTACGTTTCCTACCGAGAGGTGTGTGGTGTCTTGTCTTACGTTTAAGTGTCTAAGCCATTTTGAATTTATTTCTGCGTATGCTGGGGCTGTACGCCCAGGGGCCGGGATTGGGGTAGGGGGCGGGGCGGCTGCAGAGAGGGCAGCAGCGAAGGACGCGAGCTGCCCAGGCAAGCCTGTGGATTTCCTCCCGAGTCCCCCTCAGCCAGCTCTCTGGGCGCCTTCTTCTGCCTCAGGGTGGCATCTGACGTCTCTCCAGGTCAATGGAGTCCCGGGAGGCTTCCTCCAATACACAGAGAGACAGACATATAAATAGGCAGACACGCTAGTCTCTTTCTTTGTTATTAACAGATGGATACACTAACCTCGTCCTCCTCCTCCATTACATAGGTACACAGATACATAGATACAAAGACAGACAGGCACACACCATAACACACACACACACACACACACACACACACACACACACACACAAACAGAAGCCTCCTCCTACTCCTCAGTTAGGTAGGTAGATGGACACACCAATCTCCTCCTCCATGAAATAGATTGTCAGAGAGATACACACACACACAGCAGCCTCCTCTTCCTCCTCAATCAGGTAGGTAAGTAGATAGACACACTAGCCTCCTCCTCTAGTAGGTAAAGAAACACACAGACAGACTGAGAGACAGACACACTCACCTCCTCCAATAGAAAGACACTTAGACGAACACAGTAGCCTCCTCCTACTTCATTAGGTGCGTATGCAGACAGACAGACGGAAAGTCACGCTAGCTTCCTCCACCTCCTCCTCCATTAGATAGAAAATTATGGAAATGGACAGACCCACACACACACTTACACACACAGACACACACACACTACACTCCTTCTCCTCCTCAATTAGGCAGATAGACAAACACACTAGCCTCCTCTGCCTCCTCCATTGCATGGATGGATTGTCAGAGAGAGAGAGAGGCCGAGAGAGAGACATGCTAGCCTCCTCTTCCTCCATTACAAAGACACACAGAGACACACAGACATAGACTAGCCTCTCCCCTCCTCCAACAGATAGATAGGCAGGCAGGCAGGCAGGCAGGCAGGCAGGCAGGCAGGCAGGCAGGCAGGCAGACGGACAGACACACTCACTACAGGCGGAGTGCAGTCAGGGGACAGTGATGGGGTCAGGGTCCGGGGACTGGGGTGCCCCTGGTGAGCCAGAGGATTTTCTCCCGTGTCCCCAACGGCCTAGCCTGGTGGCGACCGCCGCTCTCCCACGTTCCTCAGACTGAAGCCATTTAATCAGCCTGCTCTTGGGAGCGGGCGTGGTGCGGTCAGTGAAAGAGGTCAGTGGTGGAGGGGCCGGAGGCACTGCGGCTAAGGGGGCTGCCCTGGCGAGTTGGTAAGTTTCCTCCCATCTCCCCCTCTCCTTGGCCTGGGGACAGCCTCTGCCACCCCAGGTTTGCGGGATTGAAGTCTCCTTGTCAGCCAGGTCATGGGAGGCTGGGGCGGTTCGGTCAGGGGCTGCAGAGAGGAGGCGGGGCTGCCCTAGAAGCCCGAGTGTTTGCTCCCATGATCCCTTGGCCTGGCCTGGGGTCGGACTCTGGTACCCCAGGTTCACTAGCTGCACATCTACGTGTTGGATGCCTCCCCGGAGGCAGGCGCGGTGCGCTGAGGGGATGGTGGCCCGGGGCGGGGAAGGGGAGGCTGCAGAGGGGTCAGCAGCGGTGGCGAGGGCTGCCCAGGTAAGCCTGTGGATTTCCTCTCGTGACTCCTCAGCTTGCTCAGGGGGCGCCCTGTGCTACGCCAGGTTGACTGGGTGCACATGTCCGTGTTGTCCGGCTTCCGGGATGCTGGCGCGGTGTGCTCAGGGGGCAGTGGTGGTGGCGGGGTCTGGGGCGGCTGCAGAGAGGGCGGGCGGCAGCGTGGGGCGGGGGCTGCCAAGGCAATCCTGTGCATTTCCTCGCGTGTCCCCCTCAGCCTGCTCTGGGGGCGGTCTCTGCTGCCCCAGGGTCCCTGGAGGCTTGTCCTCAGGTGATCCTGCTCCTGAGAGGTGGGCGTGGTGCAGTCAATGTGCAGGGGCGGGGGCAGCGACAGGGACAGAGACAGAGACAGCGACAGCGACAGCGACAGCGACAGCGACAGAGACAGCGGGCAATGGGAGCAAGTACCTGGCTAGTAGTATGGGTCAGCCCCAATCCTGCCATCTCCAGCTCTGCTGCTGCCACTGCCGCCGCCCCGCCCCCCTGGCCATAGCCGGCCTGCCTCCCAGGGGCAGGCTGACAGGGGGAAACTCCTTCCAGGAAGCTCTGGCAGCAGAGGCCAGGCGGCGGGGGAAGTGGGAGCAAGTGGACTTGCTCTCCCAGGACAGCCGCCCTGTCCCGCCCTCGCCGCCGACGCCGCCACCCCCACTACCACTGCCACTGCCACTGCTGCCCGCTGTCCATCCCGGGGGCCGAGGGCCGGGCTAAGGCTGCACCCTCCCTCCCCGCACCAGCATCAAGCAGCCAAGGCCCACTGGCGAGCGGTGTGCAGCTCGGGACCACCCATCCCATGGGCTCTGAGGAGGCATTGGGCTTCGGGGTGGGATGGGGGCGTGGCGGTGGGGCAGGGAATTGGAATGGCCTCAAGCCCCGCCCACCCGGCCGCCGGGGCCGCGCCCCTGGGAGCCAGGACTGCGTGCCTGCCGTGGGCCCGGGGCATCCCTGTCTAGCGGCTGTCGCCGTGGTGATCGGAGCCCGGAGCGCCCGGCTCTCGCGAGGAGAGGGCTGAGGGGGTCATCTGGGGTCGGGGTGCACTCCGGGTGTGCGGCGATCTGGCGATGAGGGCGGACAGGGTGAGGGGGAGGGGTTGCTGGGAGCGGAAGTGACCCGGCTGAAGGGTGGGGGCTCATTCCTAGGTGAAGGGTTAGGGGAGTATCTGCGGACGGTGGGGGGACCTGGGGTGAGGCCCGAGGGGTGAGCGCGGTTTACAGGGGCTGTAGCTTAGGACCGAGTGGGGCGCAGACCTGGGGCGGGATTTGGGTGTGAGGAGAAGCAGCTTTGTCTCGGGGGTGCAGTGGATCGGGGACCGGGCGTGGCAGGGGGTGGGGAGGCATGGACTGGGTGGGGGGTCGGCGAGCAGTGGTAGTGGGGCTGGTGGGGTGAGGCCTGGCCCTGGGCCCGTGGTGGTCCTACTTGGGGGCCGGGACCCTGGAGGAGGGCGTGGGGGGCCGCGTTGGTGTTGGGGACCCGGCCAGCCCTGGCCGCGGGCTGGGCTCGCCCCACCGCCCCACCGCCCCACCGCCCCACCGCCCCACCGCCCGAAGCTCCACCGGCCCACCGCCCGGCCCCACTCGCAGCATCCCTACTGCTGGAGTCGCAGCCAAGCCTCCATGCTGCTGTCAGGCGGGCGGGCGGGAGGGGGAGGGGCGCTGAAAGCTGCTCGTGCGCGCGCGCGCGCACGGGCGCCGGGACGCCAGGGCGCTGGGGCGCGCCCAGAACGTGAGGAAGCTGGGCGGGAGCTGGGTGCTCCTGGACCAGCTCCCGGAGGAGGAAGGCTGCCTGGGGTCTCGGCCTCCCGCCGCTTGCTGTCGCCTCTGCTGCCGTCGCGAGCCAGGTAAGGGGGCGCTGGTGGGGGCGCGCAGGTCGGGGAGTCGGCGGGTGAGGCCTGGGCTGTGCAGTTGGGGAGGCGCCCGGGGGTGGGGGGAGGGGTGCGTCGGTGGGGTCCAGGCCGCGCGTCCAGGTTGGGACCGTGAGGCGGGTCCCGGGGTCCCCCGGCCTGGTTGGGGTGCCTTCCTCCCCCTCCTTAGTACTGGCTGAACCGCGCGGCTTTCTTGGCCGCCGCTCACAGGCGGCTTTGGCAAAGTGGGAGCAGCCCCGGGAGATGGGAGGGCGCTGGACGGCCCCGGGCCAGCCGAGACTGGCCCTCAGGCCTTGCGAGGCCTTCCCGCGCGGGTGGCCCTGCCCTGGGAGTGGAGGCCGCCCCGGACCCTGTGGGGCACAGGCGAGCTGGGGCAGAAGCAGGGGCGAGGCCGGGCCTTTGGGAGCTTGTTAGCCTGCCCCCGAGATCCAAAGCTTCTGACCAGTGTATTTTCCGTCTTTTGAGGACTCTCCCTCCTGTTTTGCACAGTGGCTGCACCGAACGATATTCCCACCGACAGTGTAGGAGGGATCCCTTTTCTCCACAGCCTCTGTAGCCTTGATCCTGTGTGGGCTTTGGAATGATGGCCACTCTAACTGGGGTGCGATGCCACCTCATTGTACTTTTGCCTTGTATTCCTCGGATAATTAGCAACCTTGAGCCTGTTTTGTCATGTGCCTCTCATTGGTCGCTGGTGGGTCTTCGCTGGAGAATTGCTTCCTGAGGTCGTCTTCTGCCCATTTTTGGATTGGGTCGTCTTCTGTCCGTTGAGTCGGATGAGCTGTTTGGATATGGTGGAAATGAACCCCTAGTCAGTCTCATGTTTGGCAAAGATTGTCTCCTGTTTCGTAGGTCGTGGTTTAGTTCTGCTTCTGGTTTCCTTTGGTGTGCCAAAGCTGATGAATTCAGTTTGCTCCCGTTTGTGTTTGTATTTTTGCTGAGTTTTCTGTTGCTTGGGGAGACTACCCTAGGAGAAAATGGGTGAGGTGTACGTGGGATACTGTTTGGCCTACGTTTCCTACCGAGAGGTGTGTGGTGTCTTGTCTTACGTTTAAGTGTCTAAGCCATTTTGAATTTATTTCTGCGTATGCTGGGGCTGTACGCCCAGGGGCCGGGATTGGGGTAGGGGGCGGGGCGGCTGCAGAGAGGGCAGCAGCGAAGGACGCGAGCTGCCCAGGCAAGCCTGTGGATTTCCTCCCGAGTCCCCCTCAGCCAGCTCTCTGGGCGCCTTCTTCTGCCTCAGGGTGGCATCTGACGTCTCTCCAGGTCAATGGAGTCCCGGGAGGCTTCCTCCAATACACAGAGAGACAGACATATAAATAGGCAGACACGCTAGTCTCTTTCTTTGTTATTAACAGATGGATACACTAACCTCGTCCTCCTCCTCCATTACATAGGTACACAGATACATAGATACAAAGACAGACAGGCACACACCATAACACACACACACACACACACACACACACACACACACACACACACACACAACAGAAGCCTCCTCCTACTCCTCAGTTAGGTAGGTAGATGGACACACCAATCTCCTCCTCCATGAAATAGATTGTCAGAGAGATACACACACACACAGCAGCCTCCTCTTCCTCCTCAATCAGGTAGGTAAGTAGATAGACACACTAGCCTCCTCCTCTAGTAGGTAAAGAAACACACAGACAGACTGAGAGACAGACACACTCACCTCCTCCAATAGAAAGACACTTAGACGAACACAGTAGCCTCCTCCTACTTCATTAGGTGCGTATGCAGACAGACAGACGGAAAGTCACGCTAGCTTCCTCCACCTCCTCCTCCATTAGATAGAAAATTATGGAAATGGACAGACCCACACACACACTTACACACACAGACACACACACACTACACTCCTTCTCCTCCTCAATTAGGCAGATAGACAAACACACTAGCCTCCTCTGCCTCCTCCATTGCATGGATGGATTGTCAGAGAGAGAGAGAGGCCGAGAGAGAGACATGCTAGCCTCCTCTTCCTCCATTACAAAGACACACAGAGACACACAGACATAGACTAGCCTCTCCCCTCCTCCAACAGATAGATAGGCAGGCAGGCAGGCAGGCAGGCAGGCAGGCAGGCAGGCAGGCAGGCAGGCAGACGGACAGACACACTCACTACAGGCGGAGTGCAGTCAGGGGACAGTGATGGGGTCAGGGTCCGGGGACTGGGGTGCCCCTGGTGAGCCAGAGGATTTTCTCCCGTGTCCCCAACGGCCTAGCCTGGTGGCGACCGCCGCTCTCCCACGTTCCTCAGACTGAAGCCATTTAATCAGCCTGCTCTTGGGAGCGGGCGTGGTGCGGTCAGTGAAAGAGGTCAGTGGTGGAGGGGCCGGAGGCACTGCGGCTAAGGGGGCTGCCCTGGCGAGTTGGTAAGTTTCCTCCCATCTCCCCCTCTCCTTGGCCTGGGGACAGCCTCTGCCACCCCAGGTTTGCGGGATTGAAGTCTCCTTGTCAGCCAGGTCATGGGAGGCTGGGGCGGTTCGGTCAGGGGCTGCAGAGAGGAGGCGGGGCTGCCCTAGAAGCCCGAGTGTTTGCTCCCATGATCCCTTGGCCTGGCCTGGGGTCGGACTCTGGTACCCCAGGTTCACTAGCTGCACATCTACGTGTTGGATGCCTCCCCGGAGGCAGGCGCGGTGCGCTGAGGGGATGGTGGCCCGGGGCGGGGAAGGGGAGGCTGCAGAGGGGTCAGCAGCGGTGGCGAGGGCTGCCCAGGTAAGCCTGTGGATTTCCTCTCGTGACTCCTCAGCTTGCTCAGGGGGCGCCCTGTGCTACGCCAGGTTGACTGGGTGCACATGTCCGTGTTGTCCGGCTTCCGGGATGCTGGCGCGGTGTGCTCAGGGGGCAGTGGTGGTGGCGGGGTCTGGGGCGGCTGCAGAGAGGGCGGGCGGCAGCGTGGGGCGGGGGCTGCCAAGGCAATCCTGTGCATTTCCTCGCGTGTCCCCCTCAGCCTGCTCTGGGGGCGGTCTCTGCTGCCCCAGGGTCCCTGGAGGCTTGTCCTCAGGTGATCCTGCTCCTGAGAGGTGGGCGTGGTGCAGTCAATGTGCAGGGGCGGGGGCAGCGACAGGGACAGAGACAGAGACAGCGACAGCGACAGCGACAGCGACAGAGACAGCGGGCAATGGGAGCAAGTACCTGGCTAGTAGTATGGGTCAGCCCCAATCCTGCCATCTCCAGCTCT